>NW_010972670.1:69063-209253 GCF_000737465.1 Haliaeetus leucocephalus
TCTTTTTCCCGTGACCATAAGTGGTGAGTGATCCCTCCCAGTCCTTATCTGGACCCACGAGCCTTCCTTTGTATTTTCTCCTCATCCCACCGTAGCTGGGGAGGGGGGAGTGAGCGAGCGGCAGCATGGTGCTTTATTACCGGCTGGGCTTAAACTATGACACCATTGTGCAGAATTGTTTGAAGAGTAAATAAAAATTCTTCAGAGTACTTTCCTTCACCAGCGTTCCACTCAACTGCTTGCAAGGAAACCTGAACGCTAGCTAGGAGCTTCTGTCTATAAGTACTATTGGTACATCAGAAGATTTTCCCCTTCCCTGCCTAAACTTCTCCTTAAATTGCATTCAGATTTCTGTTGTACCTTAACAACTTCAATATGGCACATATTTCCGTATTTTGTAAAGGTTTCATTTCCATTTCCACCTCCAGTTATTGCTGGTTTACATTTTTCATCCTGGCTGCTCTGCAGGATGTACATCTTTACAATATTTATGTGAGGTCTTACAGCTTTAACATTAAATATTGTTAACTACTATATCAAAACCACATTGAGATATATACGGAAGTGATATCCTGTATTATAGGATACACAACAGATTTCACCATGTTTTATCAAAACATGTCAAAGCAATGCAATTCCTGATGGCAAAATTAAAGTGAGTCACACAAAAAATGGTTGTTTGGGCTTTTATGAGATTCATATGAACTTTCTTTCAATTCCATTCACGGGTACACATACTCCTCAGTTGTGGAGCTTGCTTTTTCAAGTTTAAATGAGGACCTAAAACAAATCTCGACAAAACCTTTTTGCTTTGCCTGCTAAGGGTCAATACCATGTAAAATGCCAAAACACTTTCAACCCCCCAGCAGAAATTGCAGATGATTCTAGATTCACTTGGAAACCAGCACAAGCTTTCTAAATGGCCACAAACCATTGTAAGTATTCCAGGTATGTACCAAAATCTGGATTCACTGTACATTGCAAAAACCCTGTGCAAAGCATGAAAATTAAAATTAATGTGTACTTAGATAATTCTTATTTTAATCTATAGAAGTAATTTGTGAAAAGTTATGCAGTATACTTTATAGTTCAGATACCTAAAAGAAATGGTTGAGATGTATTAATGTCAGAGTTTATTTCTCTTCTAACTGTGGCACACTATCTTTAAGTACTTTATCCTAGAACCTAGTAAGAAGGCTGGACTTGAAACTAATTGAAACTAACTTGAAACTGGAGATCAACTCTAGTTGTTTTAAGTTTAGAACATGCCTTAATTCAACTAAAGCAGTGTTTAGCTGGGGACACCTTGGGTGAGGACAGAATACAGCATTATCTTTCATTACAGACCATTCTCCAAATTTTGCACACAATCTCACATAGTCACACTCACGAAATCAGAGCAGAATTTGCAAGATACCTACACAATGCAGGACTATCTAGAGCATGGTTTAGAGAATACAGGTACATTATCTATTCACAGTATTTTCTTTGTATAACTTTCATCCATTATATAAACCAATGTGCAAACACTGAAAACAAAGTACGGCAAATGCTTAATAGATTAAATATATTGTATTACTGTGTGTACACGTCTATATTTTATAGTTCTATTGGAATGTGTGCATGTGAGTACACATGTCTGTGTATTATATAGCATTTATGTTAGTCTTCAAAAACTTGGGGCTATTCTGTTTGTGCTAACAACTGGACAGAAGCTAAAACCAGCTAAACTTACGTGAGACACTCCTACTTGGCTTGATAAGTAAGGCTCAAGCAGATGTTAAGTGGTATCACTTATATCATCTCATGAAACATTCTATAATCTACTCCTACTTTCCCACTTTCCTGTGAAACCAATGTAGTTTGCATCAAACACCTACTTAATAAGGCTACTAAATCACTTCAAAGGACAGTCTTCAACAAAGTACGTGGGGAAATATGTGAATTTAAGCACTTAAAGCTCTGTCAATGAGCATTTTTTGAGCAGCTCTTACAGATTCTTACCAGCTCTTGTGTATCTTCTGCTAATGGCAAAAACGTAGCTTCCAGAATAGCAACTTGATCAGTGCTGAGCTTCTGCCACAGACTAATCAGCATAATCACCAGATGGGTGGCACTTTTCAACTTTGTGAATGCCTGGAATATGTTGGCTTGATTTTCTTCTGCTGCATCTGCTAGAGCTATTACCTGCAAAAATTACAAATGTCTGTTAAGTATAATTTTACCATCCATGAACACTCAACACTGAAATTACATTTGGCATATTCTTGTTTTCCTTTAGAAGATCCTGAGGAATTCTGTTTTCCATAAACACAAACCACAGAGTACTAAATGAGTTACCATTTATCTAGATTTTTCTTTTGCATAGGCAATTTCAAGTCCATATGGCAACAGGATTAATCCATCTGGTACAATCAGTGTAGAAAGGATTCTGTTTAGAGCATATTCTTAAGGCATTCCTGAAATTGATCCCCATCATATCACATAATACATGGTAACAAACTAATTTGCAGGTCTACACCACACAAGACACTAATCCCTATATGACCAGCAAGCCTACTGTATTAATAAAAAAACAATACATTGATTTTATGCAATTAAAAATGCAGTATATAATTATTTCCACATGAACGTAACCGCCATTTGTTATTTTATTAACTCTCGGGTCCCTCCAGATTTTGCACTAGTTGCTTCAGCTTTTATGCCAAAACATAAACATTATGGATCATGTATATGAAGGCAATACCACTTTAACTGCCAGACATTATGAAAGAGTTTGCAAAATAAAATAAAATGCCAGATTCACTTCTAAGTTGGTAAGATAGTTTTGCTGAGTACTTCAAGATGGGGAAAAACAGAAGAGCTATTATATGATATTCTACTCAGTTCAGAAAGAACTTGTCATTGTATATAATACTGTCCACTCGCAGCATTACAAAAATTGGTATTTTGAAAAATATTGCTATAAATGCTTTCTTTCTTGAAATACAATGTTTAGACATTTTCCACCACAGGTGAAAAGTGAAGATGACAGTGATTTCAATATGCAATTACTATCATTTCAATATGACAACAAGAGATTTTCCACGGTATTTGCACTGAATTACTTCAACTAAAGGAAAGGAACAAAGGTTAGGGGTTTATCCGGGGGGACAACTTACAAGACCTGTTCTCTTGAATGCCATTACATCTTCATGTTGTCTGAATAATATTTGGCCTACAGCAGTGCCGATTATCTTCACTGTCATTTAAATCAACACAAAGCACCTCCCTCAACCACTTTCTCCTTCTGTTTATTTATCTGCAAAATGGGGTAATAGGTGCTTGATTGGAGTTGTGGAAAGCCTCACAGAAATGCAGTTAAAGTGTAATTAGTATTACAACAGAATTTACAACTTTAAACTTGCAGAGCTTGATCCACTAACATTTGGCAACAGAGGGAAAATGAAAATACTATACAATGCATCTTCAGCTGGGAAACTTAGCCAACCAGCTGTTAGCATTTGGTGGAGGAAAACTATTTCTAATCTGCAACACTGGCATTAGAGATATGTGTGTGTTCCCTCCAGGCTCCCATGTGACTGGGAAGATAAAGAAAACAGAATTTTAGGGAACTATAAATATGAAACATTTCAAACAAAATGTGTTGATAGCTTTTAGTTTAGATTTTAAAATGCAATGTTTCCAAATAAAATGGAGAACCCACAGGACACTTGTGAGTCCAAACACTACATAAATTAGAGCCAAGCAACTAAACAAAACAACAAAAAAAAACCCTCAGCTAACCAGGCAAAGGAAAAGTGAGAGATTAATCCCAAATAGTGAAAACCAACACGACATACTTTGGTTGGAGGAGGGTAACAGTATCACAGACACATCATCTGATGTAATCGTGCCCGCATTCAGTTTGGTCAGACAAAAGCCCTGATGTTTTTCATACCTCATGTTCAGTACAAGGTGGAGTTCCATATTGCAGTTACTTTTCAAGAGCTGTGCGTGACAAAGCTACAGGATAAACGCAACACTACATAGCACCCTACATCAGTAGCATCTGACCAGTGTAACCAGTAACTGTATGCACAACACAGCTTCATCTTTCTGAGGAGACAAGCAACAACAGTAGACAAGTTCTCCTCAGTCTGATAGTGCCCTTCACCTATCCTGTTCAATATGAGCATCTGAGAATTTTGGGAAGAAAAATATTCTAAGATGAATTTTACATACTGATGACAATCATCAGTACGCTTCCTATAATACCATGACTGGATGGGACAGTGCAATGGATAAATTCAGAATTCCTGGAATTTGGAATACAGGCAAGTTATCTGTATCCTATTACGGATAATGCTCAGCTAATATCAATTTTGCTAAAGAAGCAGGCAAATACAGTTGCACTTGTGCGACAACTACCTGAACCCCACTTACACAACAAAGCTAAAGGATACCTTCTAGACTGAGTCATTATGAACTCCTAGGTGGTCTCTCATGCTGCGCTATATTTCAACTTACACTGTACTGTATAGCTCAGAGGTATAAATCACATAGAGAAGTAACTGACATGGCCTTTTACCTTAAGAATTCCTCATTTCAGAATTGGCTTTGTTTCTATTTTATAGCCATGAACAAAGGAGATGCTCACCTTTTCATAGGCTATAGATGTAAAACAAATATCCCAGTCCTTCCGAACAACACCTAATGTACCAAGCCTATAAGCTATTCTGAAAGCAGCTGCACAAAAAAAACTAAAAAGTACAACTGTTAAAAAAGTTTGTCTTTGGTACAAAATTTTACAGTTCTGAAGGCACAATAATACAAGACAAATATTATACCAGGGACAGGCCTAAGTTTCTAAAGGAGAAGCGCAGTCTTGGAGTGTTGCAGGTCACTGAAACGTACAGCAATTAACTTATTATATGACAGCTTATACACAAGTTCTACTTTACACTTGCAGAGAAACTAAAGAGGGAAAAAAACATTTCTAAGTACTAATTATTATGTAAATAGATGAAGAAGTGACCTAATAGAGCTTTCTCAGGTCTGGACTATCCAGGATAATACAATATTAATTACCATACCATAATGTAGGCACACACAGTCACCAACATTTTTAAAAAGTCTACACCACAGACAGAAAAAGGTTGTCAAAACAGCACCCTTTGAGATATGCTGAGAACAGAAAGCCAAGGCAACACAGAAAGCAGCTGGAAGGGACTAAAAATAACTTTGACAATACATGGTTCCACAGTAAATACTTAACATGAGGGGAAAACAAGAAATCACTCCTCACAGAGGAAAACTACTCTAAACATCTCCCAGGACATCAGCTATAAATTTTAGAAGTGTTCTGCAGTTCTTCATTCAAACACTTGCAGAATTTAAGGATGAGTAAGTTTTAAAAACATGACATTCACATTTTTAATTCTTTTACTTTCACCTGAACATTATGTCTAGTTGTATTTTACAACAGTTGAGGCATCCTGAAGAGACTAGGATTTCAGTTTGCAACTATTTTCACAGGGTAGGTGGAATAATATATTGCAACTGGCAGTCCCAAGTGTAGCTTAGATGCAGATTTGTAGACAAACTGCAAACTATCAAGTAAAAAGTCCATTTATACTGCATAAGGCCTATCACTGCCTAGTTAATGTTTTTCTTTCTCTTTCTTTAGTATCACAAAGCTTTCAAACAAAGAAAACTAAAAATAAGGTTTTCAAACTTTCTTTCTAAAAGCAATGGAGAAAGGAAAGTGGCTGATGCAGGAAAGATTTAAGAGGTGCTGGAATGGGTTGAAAGTACAGTATCGAATATATATTTTTACAACTGATCAAAACTTGCTTTTCTTTTACATCCTTTTATGTTTAACTTTTTCTGACAAAATTCTTGCTCTGTTCCAAAACACCTACCTACAGCAAAGTAAGGCAGTTGTTAATAAAAGCATGCTGTGAAAAGAAAAGAAAGAAAGAATAACTATTCTCTAAATTAAGATATTTAAGATTTTTACTAAATTTCATATTCACAGTTGCAAAGGTAGAGCTGAAATCCAGAAATATTTTTATAATCTTGAGAACTTCACCCCTCAACGCTATTACCAGGATTTGACTGCAATAATTTCCAAGCATAGTGCATTTCTCATGTTTTCAGCCTTAAGTTTTCAAGCAGAAAGATTTCTCTCTATGCTTATTTCATTGCTAAGCAGACCTTAGAAGATGTCAAGCATTTGAAAACTGTAAACTAATGGTGATTCAAGTTTTAAAAACAATCAGATTTCTCCATTTTTAGTGCCTACCTAAGGATATTTTTTTAGGGCATTGTTTAACATTCAGCAATAACTTCAAAATTACTAATCCCTCTTGAAAAAGGCTTGCAACATACCCACTCTTGTATATTCAGACAAGTTTCTTGGGGCAGTAATGAACATCACTCTCACAGGCTTATTCCAATAATAAAAAACAACCATACAAATACAATTCCAAAAATACAAAATGTCTTCTTATTAGCTGGCTAGGAAGTTGAAGAAAACTTTGAAAAACTAAAGGGCAAGAAATTAGTTCCAATAAACTTTCTTTTGATTTGGTAGTATATTTTCTTGGAGACCCTAACACCATTGGGACTGAAGACTCTCACAGGTTTTACGCCATATTCTAAAATGGAGAACAGGAAATGTGGCTGACAATTTGTTCTTCTTTTTTTAAAACAGCCAAGAAAAACGTAACTGTTCACCACTGGTGAAACTTTAGCCAACTAGTCTTACTGTCACCTAGTTCTATCACACTGGATTCAGCTTCCAGTAAATTTGAGGTATCTTCACTTTTAGCAGAAATCAAGTTGGAAAAGAATGGAAGTTTGGCATTTAAGGAACACAGAATCTCTTTACTTTTCATCCACAGCACTTACGAGCAAGCCTTCTATGCAAAATTTGTTAAAATATGAAAAATAACATCAGAAATGTAATTATTCTCAAATGGACACAGGGATGATGAATTATCAAGGCTATTATGTACTCCACAGTAAATTAATCCATAATCAAAGCCTTTATACCTGGTTTCAAAAGAGCCATTCTGTACACAATTATACAAGCAAAAACAGAGATCACAAGCTCACAGGTCTCTTCTGGCAATCTTTCTTATGGAGTGCTTTATTGCAAGGTAGTTAATTGATCCGACCCCTTCCAACTATTTTTAAACAAAATTAGATCTTCAGAATGCAGGGTTTTAATGCATATAAAGCAGAAAAAATAGAGATCTGAGAAATGCTAGGATGACTGCTTGTTCATTCCCATTGCAACAGGTCATTTACTACTACTCTATTTCACACTTTCCCCCATTCACTCATTTTACAGAAGGAAATACAACTCAGTTACTAAATCTATAACAAGATCTAACAGAATTTCTTTTTTTTTTGGTTTTCAGAAGTCTCCATCACATATCCTTGTTCACATAGAACATGTACGCATTTGAAGTCAAGTATTTTCTTCCTTACAAGCCCCTTTGTTTACCTTGCACACATGGCACGCAGACACATACAAAAGCTAAGACACCAGCAAAGCAAACATTTAAGACAGATAAGACAACATAAGCGATAATATCAATTTAATTAAATCCTGAATATCCCTTATTCTTGGAGTAAACTTTTTTTTTTAGCGGCAATTCTCAAAGTAGTTTACAAAGTAACAAAACAGTGATTAGCAGCCTGATTCCCTGTGCAGACCATCTCACTCAGCAACCATTGTGTGCACAGCTTTTGACAGGTGACTAAAGCTTTATGGAATGCAGGCAAAGATATCCATGTCAGAGAGAGATCTTTATCAAACACTCCATCACCAGAAAGAATAACCAGGTCAGTCCCGCAAGGCAGCACTTCTAAATGCTGTGGTGTTCCCACAGCGCTGCAATCCGTATGTGAGAGGGCACGTTGGGATTAAGTACCTCAGGCCAGAATTATCTAACCTTTGTAAGAATGCTTCAGCTAGTGCTAACCATGACCGCAGTTTTTAAAACTGTGGCATAGGCCCACCATGATGACAACAAAGCATCAATTCACTAGGCACCAAATACTCAACTTTCAAGTGAAGCTCAACATGACCTCAATCTAAGAAGACAGCAGAGACAAAAGACATTGCAGCATGACGACCCATGCTTTATCTGCATGCACCCAGCTACCTCCTGAAATTCTATTGCCTCACTTGACAAATGTGAAATAACTGATCATCACAAGTAACTACTATAGCAATCTGTGCCTCTGGAAACTAGAATAGACAGATTAAGGAAATACTCAAGGTTGCAAGGGAAGTTGTGTGGTTTTGTTTTCTTCTATGTTATTTCCATGACAGAATCATCATTAACAGCTCTACTGCACCTTTCTAAATTGAAATTTGCCACAAAGCACTATCATCTACAAGCACAACAAAGGTTACAGTTTAAGATGGCAGTTAAACACTCTTGTAAGATCCAAATGGATGTTCAGAATCCTCTTTTGAGACTTCACATATATTAAACCTGTGTCTTACCTCCACAAACTAAAGTGACATAGTGGATTATTATCATGGAGAGTCACGCTGCAACAATGTTAATAAGAAAATTTTTTGGGATAAAGTAACTATCATTTCAGCTACACAGAGTCATAGTAGTATGAATATGGTCAGTTCAAAAGGAAAAAGAGATCTCTACCCTTTTCATTTTTCTGCTTTAGAACACTCGATAAGAAAACAGGCTATTACTTTGTCTTCAAAAGTGTCTCTTCCCCCAGCTTTTATCTATACCACTATACTCTTAACTAGAAATTGTTTTGAAAATTACAGCAAAATATTTAGTGGGTTCAGAACCCTGGGCACCTGAGTGCACTATCCAAAAGTACTTGATGGTTAATACATTTAAACTCAAATTAAAAGCCTGATAGATTGCTGTTACTCTGCTCTGTAGGGAATTTCTATTTTGTCTGGACTAAGTATTTAAACAAGCTATGACAGTAAAATCCAAGCATGAAGACCACCTGGTTAGCTCTACTTTAAATGGGTACAATCTAATCAAAAGAAGAAGATTCATATTCCTCTTCATATGCATAAATCAATTTTGAAAATTTTTCTGTCTTAGCAATACTGAAGTAGTGGCAAAAACCTGCTTGTTTGCATCACTGTTGCCAGTTTACTGGTTTTATTTAAATACATCTTAGTGTTGTATACTGCTACCTATCATTATCTGAGAGCTTCCTTGTTTAAATCCATGGTAACAGAAAAGAAGAATTCCTGTTGTGTCTAGTGTTCCATCTGCAGTAAGGATTACAGTTAGGATTATTTTAACTTGATTAATATACTTTTCTCTATTTGCTTGTTTGTTTTTTTTTTCCAAAGGGGTTTAACATTTTTGGGAAGCCAGATAAATTAATATGGTCAATATGAATAATACGTAGAAAAAAATTATTTAAATACCTGACACTTGACCTCCTCTTGATAGCCTATCCATGAGTAAATATTGCAGCCAGTTTTGCATGTGAGTAATTGCTTGTTATTTGGTACAGCTATTAAATACCAAGATGGGGCAAAAAAAAAATTTTCTTGAACAAGGCTAAAAACACATTCAAAATACATATAATACTTTCCAATACATTTAGAAGCAAGTTCTACATTATAAAATCCAAATGTAAAAGTGGAGTTATAAAATTAGTAGCTTATCTGAGTGAAATAACATCTGTTAGAAATTACACAAAACCCAAGAAACCAGTGAGTTACAATAAACCCTTTAGTTACCCCTTCAAAAGAAAAGTTGCATTTAAGCATAGGGATATGCTAAATAACACACATATGTCACAGAAATTCTGATAGTAAAAGAATATTGAAGACAGAGTTTCACTGTAAAGCTGTGGTTGAACTGGCAGCAATGTATAAAAAAATACAGCCAAATATTAGCTAAATGGATACAGAGAGGTGGAGAGCTTGGTTTATATCACCAAATAGATGTTATCATGTAATGATGACCAAAAAAATTTTACAACAAAGGAACAAATTTTAAACAGTGAAGTTGCATGGTTTGTATATTAAAATAAGCTGTGAACCTAAACAAACAGTTTAAAAACCTAACAAGGGCCTCATCCTGCAAATTTCTAATGGTATTTCAGTCCAATGGGATCTACGGATGGCCAGAAAATCAAGACAGACCCATTAAATCCTACTTCTGCAAACATTAATATACAGTGAAGTTCAATGGGTAAAATCAAGGGTTTGCTAACTCCAGTGGGAACATTGCATTGCTTCAGTAAAGGCAGGATTTCATCCTATTAAAGACCACTACTCTCAGTGTGATCAGTCATATGCACCTAGTAGGAAAAAAGCATTTGCAGCATGTTAGATATGAGGTGATGAGTGTAGTTTTAGAAATCAACAATAAATGCACAAATCAGTGCCTCCCAGAAAGTACACAGTAAAACACATCCCCTAAATCAGGCTCATCTCATATTTATATTTTATTATAATAATGAAAAACAATAAACATGTTGACAAACATCTTAAATGGGTTAATAAAAACAAATCCAACACGTAATATAGATATTTTTCCATCTGTATAGACAAAGCCATTCCAGCAAATTCTATTCCAACACCTTTAACAATAAAAGTATCAATATCAAACAAATCAGCAAGCCAGTCAAGACAGTGAAGTTCTAAGCTAAATTCCAAGCAATTAAACTTGCCTACCCAATCCCACTAGCAATTTTGGCACTTCTGCTTTATACTGAACCACCTGAGGAAATTTCCAAACTCCCCATTCAGGTTGAGCTAGCATATAATTTTAAGTGATCAGAAAACATTGTGGTTGCTAACGTCGTGTCTGGGAGTAACAGTAAGACTCAGAATGATTAAATTAAAATAATACACCCTGGAAACAAATTCTAAACATAGCAACCAAAGAAAATGGATTGCAGGCTAATTAGAAGCTCAAACGTAACTAGAACACTAATTTCAGGACATCTCTCATTAAAATTACTTTTCTATTTTGAAACACTTTATAGAATTTCTCTTGTCGTGGTTTCAGCCCAGCCGGTAACAAAGGACCACGCAGCCGCTCGCTCACTCCTCCCGCCCCCCTCCGGTGGGATGGGGGGAAGACGGAGGAGAGGAAAAAAAACAAACCTGGAACCTCGAGGGTTGAGATAAAGGCAGTTTACTGGGACAACACAAAGAAATTACAACAACAACAACGGTACTAATGAAAAAGTATACAAAAAGAGTGATGCACAGTGCAACTGCTCACCACCCGGAGCCCGACGCTCCGACGCTTCCCCCCACCGAAAGTCGAGACCACCCCCCGGCCCGCTCCCCATATATATACTGAGCTTGATGTCACATGGTATGGAATAGCTCCTTGGCCAGTTCAGGTCAGCTGCCCCGGCTATGCCCCCCACCTCCCAGGTTCCTGTAAAAATTAACTCTATCCCAGCTGAACCCAGGACACTCTATGGTTAGCAAAATCTTGAAAACATGTGCCAGTATATTTGGAAATAAAATTGGCTTCTCAAGTCAAAGTGCAAAGGTCACAAAACATCTGAATTGCTTGCTTGAATACCTTGTCTTTGAATTACAAGTTTTCCATAATTTCTTCTATTTTTTGTTCTAAGACATAACCATTTCAAAACAAAAGGACGATCATGATGAAATGCAGGTTTTATAAAACTCAGTCAAAAACACATTCTGTATAAAACTTCAAGAGAATTCCGCAAAGAGATTGGAGTTCACTATAGTTTACTGGATTTACTAGCAAAAAAAAAAAAAAAAGAAAGATGGTTTCAAGAGTCATTTACTGAAAGTAAAAATTCATTGTTCATGCAAGGTGCCACAATGGTTTCATACAAAGTAGACTCTTGCATTCCTCCACAGATGAAGTACAGCACAGACCACAATAATGCTTGCTCCACAACACCCCCCAGCAAATAACCTTTACAAACTTGAGCTGCACCCTACTTCATATGATATTCAACTTCTATGCTAACAGTTATTGCCATACAGGTGCAATTTTCTCTGATGCAGATTTCATTTTATGGGAGCAAGACAAGTATTGATAGACTAAAAATATCCTACTGCCAAGTCGCACAGCAGCTAGACTTAACCTAACAAAGAAGCAGCAAAGAGCTTATCATATTCCTGCCTGGAACCCTCCATCTATACAAAAAGAAAGAAAATAAAAAAGGAACCACCTGAAGTAACATTACAGTGTATTCAACAGCAGCTCTTCAGGTGGTATCAAAAGAACATATATTTTTAGGTCACCAAATTCGTTGTGCTGCAGATAATGGCCAATGATGCTCATTCTTCTGCACACCTGGAACTGCACCTTCTAACTCTCTTCTCTCAAAATGCCAAATTAAGAAAATTCCCACCTGAAATACCCTGCTAATTCACAAGCACAAAGCCCACAGGAACAGAATCAGGTGCAGTTTTCTTTACATGCATACCTGCCCTAGCCACACAATAAACTCAGGCAGTGCATTCTGCCAGTTAAGCCTAGGAGTTAGAACTTAAAACTGAAATCAAAAAATAAAACCAATATAAGCAAATATTCATCCCCCAAACTGGTTCATCTTAAGTTCAAAATAAGACCAGCTGCAAAACTAGTAATTATTTTAGTGCATAAAAATTATTTTATCACAGGATTATTCTGGTGAAGTAAGTATGTCTCACCACAGGCTATGGTTTGGTGTCCAGTATAGTAAATGCCAACATTATATATGCATGTAAATATTTACAGGATTGGGGCTTTACTATTAATCATAACATCCTTTGTTGTTCTCCTGCTGCACTTCTAAATATAACTGAAGTTATATGGCTTTCTAAAATTCATTCCAAAATACATTATTTAATGATGCACTTATAATCTCTTAGCCTTTGAGAAATGTCATGAAAAAAAGAGTTCAAAATCAGCAGTATAGGCAAAAGTCCTTCACCTATGGCTTTGGAAATATGACTTTTTCCCTACTTTCAGTAGGGCAACTGCTAACTCCACTCATATCCCACATTGCTGTTGTTTTCCTTAAAATAAATGAAAAGACAGAAGGGTTAACAAACAGATTAAAGAAACTCCTTCCAATATGTTCAGCACCAATTCTCTACTGAAAGAACAGCTGTGTGGCAAACTTGCCAATTTTTGAGATAAACACATTTTTCACCTAGCCTCACTACCTATGTACCCTGGTGTGCTGACAGAAAAGCAAGACAGTTCAGGCCACCTAGAATTAAAGGGGGAACAATCTCTCACCTTCAAAAAGCCTTTGGAGACACACTCAAAAAGATTCAAAGTTCAATTCAAGTCTACTTCCTAGAAGAAAGCCATTTTTTCCATAAAGGAAAAAAGTGTTAAACAGCCTACTATCAAATGCACAAGAATTAATGCATTTATATTGCAGCCTTCCATGCAAACATTTCATTCCTCAACTTCTCCTTTATTCTAACAGGCAGCTGAGTCTATGGAGGAGATAGGACAAGATGTGTAATGTCTGTTTTAAGTCCTGCTGACCTAGACTAAGATTCCCACTGGGGCTGCTAGAAGTAGGGGAGCAGAGGAAAAAGCAAGTGTCAGGTACTCTTCAGTGTCTGAAATGTGATAACTAACCTTGTAACTTTCTTTGTTTTAAATCTAGAAAAATCTCATTGCCTGAGCAGAAGTCTATGGATAGTTCTACCGTGTAATATTTGGATTAACAAATAGTACCCTCAATGACATAGAGCAGGAAAAGAGCTCGTTTTTCAACACTAATATATAACCACACACAAACGCGCCCCACTAAATTATTAACAAATGCTCTTACCGATTTTGGCTAAGATAGGCTTTCTGATAAGAAAAGATTTTCCTTTCAAAAAAAGCTCAATTTAAACACTTGTCTTGTTCCCCTGATGTACAGCTGAAGGTCATGCCCTGGTTCTGTCAAATCTAATAGTTTTAACTTAGTTTCAACCATTACTGGTTGTAACAAGATGTATTCAAAAGTGTGTTTATGTTTGCTTTATTCTATTGCATCAAAGTTAGGAAAACACATCTGGGTACCGTACATTGTAGCCACACTGCAGACCAAAAATCCAGATAAACGTTTTGTCTAGAGAGATGACTAAATAAGTTGGCCAAATATCAGAACAAATTCACTTTGATGTTTCAAGTTGGTGGAGCTCAGAAACATGACCTAAGTTATACAGTTACATCCCCTGAAAGAGTAGCAACCATCTCTTCCTTTAGCATCTGCTGAGAGGAAAAAAAAAAAAAAAGCAGCATTCGTTATGAATGATGGCACAACTTAACATGAATAAAATCATAGGAACCTAAAGAAAAACATTTGTCTACTTTCACTCATATTCATGAATAGTTCATATTCATACCTTTTTTAGGACCACCTCCAGTGCTTGCCTCCACCGTTACCAAAAATGCCTTGGAGTCTGCTTAGGAGCCCATAGAGAAGGATGGCATTTGAGATTCACATTGCAGGTGCACACAGCTAAACTCAGACTGCATGGACAGGTTCCACGTAAGCAATTCCCTCAGAGTGATATGGAACCACTTGTCAAAAATTAATGATGAAAATATATAAAAATAGATAAAACTTCATATGAGGTGTAGAACTAACTGAACTCCATTGATCACATAAGAAAGCAGACAGCTGGCACGTTAAATGATAGGACTGGAAAGAATTACTGAGCACCATTCCTGTGGGAAGTAGTACTAAAGAAAACCTGCTGTGCAATGAGAATATGAACCAAACATTCTGTTCTTTTCTAAATGGAAAATTCCTAAGGGAAAATATAAAAGAAAAACCATTTCCCAAAGGAAATAACTCCATTGCAAAGCTTACCGTTAAAGGAACTGGAGGAAGAAATGTCTTCTACCCTCACGAAGCAAAGAAACTATGAAGAACCAGGAAGATATGCAGCCTTGCTTTCTTTTGGAGCAAATACAACATAGCTGTTTAAAAGAGAGTGAGATCCACAAAGACAAATTCTAACATGAGGTGGCTAGTTTCCCTTAATTTCCTCTATAAACTGTGGAGGGACCACTGCCTTTTTCTTTTTTTTTTTTACCGTAGAATGTATCTAACTTTCAGTGCCTCTGACTCCAGAAGATCCTTCTTTCTCTCCATTGACTACAGAGGAAATCTAACTTCTCTAGAGGAAAACCGCTTTTGTGAATCTCGCTCACCCATAGCATAACAAAGCAAACCCAATCTATTCAAGAGACATGCATAAATGATCCTTTAGCAGTAAATACTGTAATAAAACATATGAGAAATAGTATTAAAGGACAATTTCATCTCATTAGAGTCAATCTTCATTATCAATAAGTACCTTTCCCTGAACTTTATTGAAATAAGCAACTGAATAACAGACTTTAAACAAGATGTTGCTATGCGCTTAAGTACTCCAGTATAGATGTATTCTTGTGCCTCACCATACTGTACATCAGGACCCCCTTAAAATTTCTCCCTCCTCTATACAGTTTGTCTTTCTTCTTCCTTAAAAACAGCTATAAAAGTTGGAGAACATTAAAAATTTTAATTTTTACAATATCGGCTATCCTTAATACAGAATTTGTAGGCATGAGTTAGTGATCATTCTGTAAGTACTAACAAGACAGGCCAAGAGTAAAATTTTTGCAACATATATGCTTATGAATGGCATTTTTTCCACAGTGTTCACAATACTTCAAGACAGAAGTAAAATATAGAGAACAGCCAATTTCATGTGATCAGAGTGGTTTTCCAGATTTCCATTAAAACTAAAGTACTGAATTCAAGGGAACGTTTTGAAAAATAGTAACTTAACACTGCACTGAGTATTGAAGGATCTTGTTTGAATTTTTTATATTTACAAGTTAACAAAGCATAGTAACCAATTTTGTAATTTAAATACTGGTAATTTCCCACACAGACACACTTTGGTAATTCTACATAAGGGGCATTTCCAGCCTTTCACTACCATCTGGAGCTATTTCCATTACTTTCTACAGGGAAGTCTTTCAGTTAAAGGCACAGGTTCTTTCCCACATCACAGACAAAGATAACTATACACACGCTGAGGTTTCCTCAGCTAGCAGTTTGACTCCCTCTGTACATACTCAGTTGACAAAGCTTTAACTACCTTTTTTTACAGCAACTGTACTTCACTTACTCGATTAGCATTCTTCATCTCAGTAGAATAACTGAACTGCCAACATAAAGAGCCATGGCAGGTGAAGTAGTTTCAAAAATATATTAACAACCTGTATCCCTGAGTTATGTGTTTGTGAAAATCTCACTCTTCTTCAAAAGTATGCATCCAGAAAGAAGCTCTCATTGCTTTATTCTGTAGCAAAAAATAAAGCTATCCCCAAGACTGTCAGGTCACTTGGCACTACGTTAAGCCTCTAACAGCCACTTAAGGCAGAGAATAGAGCAATGACTACATCGCACCACTTACCAGCCGTCCTGTTGTGGACATCAGAGACACACCTCAAGTAACTCCTTAGGATCAAATACAAAGCTATCTACAATGTAGTTACGTTCCATTTTCCACAACTCCTGTTTGCCGGGGACAGTCCATCTCCTGTAAATGACTACAGAAATCTACCTTTCCTCCCTTTACCCACTTCTCTTCAATGTACCCTTGAAGGATAATAGGTGTCTTGAGGTGTGTACACAGCAAGGCATGAATCGTCAGTGTCAAACTCAGGTCTTCACCTGACAGCAAAAGCATAACGTCCAAAGTAAAGTGAAAAAGGAAAATAGGAATAAATAAACAGTTCCAAGCAGGTTACACAGTGGTATTCACCACAACCTTTTCTTCCGCATAGTAGCACAATACTAAAGACACAAAATTCCCAACACTCTCCCTCACTGTGAATAATAACATGTTTTAAATCTGCAAAAGCAGCCAAGAAAGCTGTCCACAGACAAATTAACCACAGACATTTTAGTTCCCTTAAGAACAAAATTTTAGTACATTTGGCTTTGGATTCATGATCTATACAACTCAAAAGTTAAATAATTCTGGCTATAAGTAAACCCAAGCTTTACCTAGAAACTGTTAAGAATATTTATTTTCCCATTGAAACAAGCCATCCCAACCTAAGTCTATATACCACATACTTCTGTATAAAATGTAAAATACAGTTTAAAAACAAGCAACACAAATCCAAAGCAAACCAGTATCCTTTATTTGGGACTCAGTTGGTTAAAGCATCAGGTTTAAGAAAGGATCGATGAGAGAGTTGTTGTTTGGACCCTTGGGGGCCCATCCACAGAAAACAAAGTTCCACTACTTCAACTGACATATGAACAAGGACAGCATGTAAACACAATACCATATTGAAGTTATTTTGTTTTCCATTTTCTGTGCCACAGATAAGACATATTCCTAGTATTAAAAAAAGCTACAGGTAAACAAAATTTTGTGATAGAGGCAAGTGATTTTAAAATACCGTCAAAATGGTTATTCTCTGTTTGAACCTGAAGTTTCATCATGTCCTGGGTTCAGCTGGGATAGAGTTAATTTTTTTTTTACAGGAACCTGGGAGGTGGGGGGCATAGCCGGGGCAGCTGACCTGAACTGGCCAAGGAGCTATTCCATACCATGTGACATCATGCTCAGTATATAAAGGGGGAGCAGGCCGGGGGGTGTGCTCTTCTTTTCGGTGGGGGAAGTGGCAGAGCGTCGGGTCCCGGGGAGTGAGCAGTTGCACTGTGCATCACTCTTTTTGTATACTTTTTCATTAGTACCGTTGTTGTTGTTGCAATTTCTTTGTGTTGTTCCAGTAAACTGCCGTTATCTCAACCCTCGAGGTTCCAGGTTTGTTTTTTTTCCTCTCCTCCGTCTTCCCCCCTATCCCACCGGAGGGGGGCGGGAGGAGTGAGCGAGCGGCCGCGTGGTCCTTTGTTACCGGCTGGGCTGAAACCACGACACATCACAAGCAATAGTATGCTGAATTCACATAGCAAGCAAGTTTTGAAACAGAATACTATACATTGTAGACTCAACTACAATATGCATCTATACTATAAAAAACAAAAGTATTACAAGTAAGACTTAAAAACTACAGTTGAGAACACACCTCACATGCCTCTGTGTCCTGGTTTCAGGACTGAGAGTCACAGTGCTTACGTGCCAAGTTATACACAAAAAGGCCTATATGTTCATTAGAAAGTCTCACTGATGTGGTCAACACTAGGGCAAAATGAACCACAAGTTGGGGAAAAAAAATCATTGTATCCTGCAGTCATCTATTCTAGTATGTCCTGAACACTGTAAAATTCATTAATTTTAAGAAAATTTCTTAAATACAGAATATGTAGGTCAAACTTCATAGTCTTATTTTTTTTCACAAATCTAAAAACATGGATTTTTGCTCCACAGTTGTTCTATAGTAAGTCTGTAAAAAATTAAATGTTGACCAATTATAAAAAATAAAATTGTCTCTACATTAATAAAGCCAGAAATTTTCCTTAAGTCAGAGAAAGCTTTCTCACTGACTTCAGCATAACTGAGATTTTAGACAAGGAATCAAATGCAAAATGTAAACAAGCTAGTAAAATACATTTCCTCCAATATATAATCCTAATTCTTAACAATATAATTATATAATAATAATATAAAAATATACTAAATACATGTAATTCTTAAGATATAATTCTATTCTTAAATAGCAATTTTCTGTATGTAGATAAAACATATTCAGCCTCTATCACTCATAACAATATTCACAGAAACAGAAAAACTGAAACTGCCCTAAACTTTAGCAAAAAGCTACCCCGATGTAATAATTCACTTGAAAAAAAGTAGCTCCACATTAAATGAAGAAAATTCTTTCCCCCAAAGTTAACATTTAGCATTTTCAACATTCAAAGATCACTACCATTATCAGGAGTTATTATCAGAGTACTGATGGACAAAATCCCTTTCAAAATGGCAAGGGGGTACTTCTGTCAGTAATTATCCCTGCTAATTGGAAACTGCCCTCTTTAATTTAGTCTCTTCTAGTGAATGCTCCTCTTATCTGTTTTTCTCCATGTGATATCAGCCAGTGCCTCTCTCAATTCACCTGCTGCTTCATTTAACAGTCTTACCCCTCCATAATCACTTGTTTTCTTTTCAAATATCTTCCAATTTTCAACATGTTTCAACTGGGCGTTTCTCAATTTATTTATTTCTTATCAATCTATTAAAATATTGCAAAGATTTTTTTTTTTTGGTCACTTGATGTAACTTCTAATGGTAGATGAGTTAGGAGCATACCTTATGTGTGACAGGACATCAAGATACTTTCAGCTTTGATGACCGTGTTTCACAGATGACATACAGACTTTACAAAAAGGTATCACCTGAACCTGTAATCCACCTACAGTTCTTTGAAAAGCATTGTAGTTTTAGCCCCCTGTCCTTTATCTTCAGGTACCCCCAATCTTCCCTGTCTTTTTGTGGTGATTTTGCAAAACAATATCCATAATGAACAGTAGAAATGGGAGGCAAACTATGCAGAATTAACAACAATGGTAGTTACAAAACAGAATCCTGAACATACAGCTTTTTCCTTAACCACTGCATAATAAAATTCAATAGCATATAATCAATAAGGAGTTTTATGGAAACGGAACATAAATTACTTTTTTAATAATTTAAACTAAACATATAATTAAAGGAATACAAATAAAAATCTCATATCTTTCCATAAACTGTATCAACTATTATTGATTATATTACGCTCCTTCATAACTTTCTAACACAACTCCGTTTCAGCCATTCCATTATTTTACCCAAGATTAATGTCAGGCCAACATCCTTACACTACCTCAGCCTTCCTTTAATTCATTTGAACATCAGCTTTACCCAGTTTTCTGGAACCACCCTGCTTTGTCACTTCTTATTAACCTTACTTGTAGAGGGAATTGTTTGTCCAAACCTTTAAAATTCTTAAATATGAGCTAAACTGAGGATTTTTAAAGGTTTATAGTAATGTTTAATATTCTCCTTAGTGACTACTGGAAACTATTACATCATTTGATCAGAACACAACTTTTCCCTTCAGATCAATGAAGAATATATATTCAATATTTCTGCTTCTTGAAGATACTATGTCACATCACAGCTGCAAAAAAAATAATCCATAAAACAACAATTCTAATGGAAAAAGGTGTCTAATATGAATGCAACAGTCTCAGGTAAGTAGAACTTTTCAGATTCTTGAAGATTTAAATGCAAAATAATACTCTGACATCCTTGTTTGCAGAACGGCCCCCTCATACTGACCCTTATATGTACATTTCAAAATCCATCAGAAGAAAGCTGGAGGAAAAATATGCTATTAACTAATTAACTTAAAAACGCAGGGGATCAAGCAGGTTTCTTCTCTATTGTGCTGTGGTCTTTTATCCCTATCTTCTGTTCTCAATCTGACTGATACTGCTTCAAGCCACATAAATACCTCTGCAGGAAAGAAAACCCACACCTCCACTAAACTTATGCTTAGAGCTTTTCCTTTAATCTGTGTCACAAATGTAACTACAACTGAAATAGTTGTTAATTTTATAATTTCTATTTCCTTCCATTCCTCTCTGCTTTAAAAGCATCTGATGCCGCAAGTTCAATAAGCAAAATATCAGCACATTTGCTTTGTTAACCCAATAAAGTCATTACAACTCATTTTTTAAGAGTTCATTTTAGATACACAGAAAATGTATGTTTTATTAGCAGTGTGTTCTTAGACTTCATATGATGAGAAAACTACCTCAGTATATATACAGATATTTTAGTATGTAAACACTTTGTGAAATGTGTTTGAAAGCACCAGTGGCATTTATGATTATAATGCTGATGTGTTTGTCAATTTGCTACAAGATGATTATACCATCAAATAAGGTCTTGGGTGGCTGTAATTAAACTTTCCACTATATTTTACCTTATTCAAACTTCCGATTACATTACAAAAGCTTCATGTAAACTGGAAGCACGCAGGCAGTTAAGTTTCACCATAATACAATATCACTCAATAGGTGTTTGCTTCTCAGTAAGGGTCAGATTTTGCTTATAATCTATGGCCCTCTAAATTGGCTGGGACACTAGTTTTACTCAGGATTTGTCATGGGAGTTAAGATATGCAGTATTCAACCACTAAGCATTCCTGGATTCTATTCTCCACAGCTAGGGAGAATACTGAGTAGGATATTTCTAGAATAGGATATTTTGAGAGAGAGAGAATTTGTATATTCTCTATATATATGGAGAATATGTATATTCTATATATAATATAGAAAAGGATATTTTTAGGGACTCAGCTTCACTGCTGAAAACTATTCTCTCAAGAAAGCAATCATTATTTGAGTAACTGTCAGGCAAAACATGAGACTTCTCTGTCTGGTCCTATTCCTAGTCATTTTTAGGAGTCGAACAAGTAAAGAGCTTTTCCCTATAACCCATTACAACTACTTTTATTGATGTTCAAGTAATTGGTGATGTAGCAATAGGCACCAATATACCTGTCAAAACAATTACCTGAATAAGATCCCTATAATTGAAAGGCTAATACATTAACCCATGGTGCCATGTGCTATGTGGGTAGCAAGAAAAGCTTATGCTTTCTTAACGTCTTCACTGCTTTCTTTCCAACCTTATTCTGATTGCTTGGCAGCCCATGAAATTATTTTAATGTAGAATTGCCCTATTTTAAAAATAAATTGGGCTCTTTTATCCATAATATATTGCTTTAGTTCAAGAACTAATAGAAAAATCAAGAACAGTAAACTCCCATCACTTTTTTCATATTACTGCTAGAACATTGTAGTCTAAACTTTTTCTCATTATAACACAATTTGTAATTGCTTTAGAATGTATTAGTTGAGTAGTCTTTAATTTGAATCATTGATCCAGCTAATCTTTACTCTGGTTTGTTATATTTTGTACATCTTAGATAAGGGTCTTCTGTTAATAAAAGGTATACTTTGATTCTGCTTAAGCTCACTTAAATTATCATAGCGCCAAATTATAGTGCCAAGACTTAAGGGCAGTTTTAGGACTTCATTTCCTTAAGTGGTATCAGCTCCTTATCAAAAATTTTGCATACAAACTTAATTAAAACATGACAGCAAACAAAGAATGAGTTGATTTAAAATGCAAATATAAAACATATCCAAAGTACAAAGCACAAAATGTACACCACTATAGGCTATATACTAAAGTACAACTCTTCATCAGATTATTTAAGTGTGCAGCAAAGAGGTTTTTTTGCAAATAGGTCAGAATCTGTACAACTCCTTAGAAAAAGTTGTGATCATAAAGGCCAATTTTACAAGCAACGGTCCTCCAGGCCCATGAGGTTAATGTGAACGGCAAATACATTCCTAACAGCATAAGATGACCTTTATTGTTTCTAATTGGGCTTCTATGTCTTCTTCAAGCCAGTGAAAATTCTGTCTCATTAAACTGACAAACTTTTTACAGCCACCTGGTTCCGACAAAGAGGAACACATCCATGTGAGAAATACCAGTGAACTTCAAATAGTACATTGTGCACTTTGACCTCTGAAGTCAAATGTACATGCAAATAAAGCCTTGAAATGGTTCAAGAAAGCAACTTTTACTGCTGCATATTAAAATGCAAATTGCAGGAGATTAGTCTAATAACTCACAATTGGTGACCTTAAAATAATTTGCTTCTAATCCCCACTTAATTTAAAACTAAATATTTTAATAAACTGACTCTTTACCAACCATTTTCCCCATCAACAATTTTTCCCCTTAACATCTATACTATTTTTCACAGTGTTGATTTGATGATATTTTCCCTTCAATGGAAATTAAGCAAGGGTTGCCCCTGTACTACCAAAGAAACAGAATACTTTTGGACTGAATTCTTTTCTCTATGCATTTAGCTGCCTTCACACTTTCAGAACAAGCCTTACTACTTTCTTTTTAAACTTTCTCTCATCTAAAGAATTTGATTTAGTAGAAATGTTACAAGCTCTTTGCATCTCAGGGGGAGAAGAACATAATGTCACTGGGCATTTTCCTCTTTCTCCTAGTTAGTACTATTAAGACCTTTTTAATGAGTATTTTAACAAGTATACTCTTGATTCTGCACCTTTATCTTATCAACAAGCTCTGCTCCCCATGGAAATAAACAATAGAAGACTAACTTGACATCTTTAACAAAGCCTCTGTCCTTCAAAGACACTGGGATGAAGGAACAGTTTAATTAAGATAGGAAAAGAAGCTGCCAATCAAATTTTAAAACACCATTCATTAGATGGGTTAATAGATAAAAAGAGTGCCACAATTTCTGGAATCCAATCTCTTTCACTGCTGCAAGCAATACCTCACTGAACATGAACTGCTAAAAGGATTGACATAATATATTTTGGGGGAGGGAAGGGTTAGAAATGTTCACATATTCCAGTGAATCACTCTGTCATAATGCTTGCAAAGTAACACTGGTGTGTTCCCCTTGGGCAAACACCTGTTTACAAATTGGGACATATCATTAAAAGTGACTTCTCCTTTTATGCTCTACGCCAAATTCAGTGCAACTTATTTGGGTTATGCCAGACCAGCATTCCATTCCCATGTTCTGGACAATTAATTGCAACCTTCAGTTTGACTACTTATCTAAGGTATCTAAAACAGTGCCTGAAAACATGGAAAGACACAGGAACAGCTTTCAGACTTTCCACCTAAAGAAATGGTGCAACTAGCTTAGTTAACACAAACACACCCTCGAAACCTATGAATGAATGAGGCAAATTATTAACTCACAAAGTGTACAGCACTTCTCATTTATCCATTGATGATGTCATACAAGTTTATAGAGGAACCTTTCTTAAATACTAGAAGATAAACAAACATGTCAGCACACTGTGGAGAAAACACTCTACTCTGAAAATCACTCAACGGACTAAAAAACCACCTTTGGTCATCAATAGCACTTTTGCCAAATTCAGGTATGCAAATTTTTTGCAGAGAATTATATTTTGTAGGTTTTGCTGAAAATTAACCAACTCTAAGAAATAATTAAAAAGTAAGACAACAATGTATCTATTGCTTTGAACACCATCACTAAAAGTCACATGTGCAAAATCAGAAACCTAAATCTGTAATGAGTAGGCTACTTAAGTACCATATATTGATGTTCAAATACACCAAATCTCTTCCAGTAATTTTGGAGGATACAAATACCCTAAACAGCTGAAAGTTCATTGTTATTTTAGGTACCTAAATAAGGTGGAGAAACCTACAGTAGAGTATGGAAATTTGAAAGTGTAAAGACAGGTACTTTTAATGTAAAAAAAAAAATATTCACCCATCTGACATTTATTACTGTACATTCTCATTTTTATTATTGCCATCAGTCACCCCTTCTTTTGATTGTGCTGTATAACTGTACATAACAGTGGTTAGAAAAAACACTACAAAAATTGATGGAATGTTATAAATGCACACTGTTTTAGTTGTAGCGGACCACATCCTCGTAACTAGGCAGATGTTTGCTTTCTGCTAACACAGCGTAAATGCATACCATCTAAGACAAAATGGGGTTAACTTCCTACATCGCTTGCTCCAGTATCAGAGACTTCAAAGCAGCAAAGCCAGCGCTGTGCCTGTAAGCTGCCCAACCTGTCTGTACCATCCCAGTGAGCACAGCACACTCTGCCTTGTACCCACTGTACTGCCTCACGCAGAGCCTGTGAGCTGCTCTACAGCACACAAAGCCCGCAAGTAGTCCCAGCTGCCATGATCTACATGTGTTCCAGAAGATGTCTGGGACATGCTGGCGTGTCATCCCCACACACTACTTTCGAGGGGGTGCTGAAGCCTCTCTTTAAAAGTAATATGGACACAGGGTCTATAACATATACATGACAGTTCCCTGTGTGTTTCAAAAATATTTCATCATAATACTCAAATTAGGGAAATATTTACCTTATATATTAAGCCTGTAACAAAAAAATTATTGCTTGAGTTGTGAGACTACCAAAAGGAAGGATACATCTATTAACAAACTTACTTCTATGGAATTATGAGTAGTTTCAAAAGATTCCCATTCTTCACATCCCTTTCTCCACCCTAGACAAACTAAAAAATTTACATGTCACCCTGTCCTGGTTTCAGCTGGGATAGAGTTAACTGTCTTCCTAGTAGCTGGTACAGTGCTATGTTTTGAGTTCAGTATGAGAAGAATGTTGATAACACTGATGTTTTCAGTTGTTGCTCAGTAGTGTTTAGACTAAAGTCAAGGATTTTCAGCTTCTCATGCCCAGCCAGCGAGAAAGCTGGAGGGGCACAAGAAGTTGGCACAGGACACAGCCAGGGCACCTGACCCAAAGTGGCCAACAGGGTATTCCATACCATGGGACGTCCCATTTAGTATAGGAACTGGGAAGTGGGGGTGGGGAATCGCCGCTCGGGGACTAGCTGGGTGTCGGTCGGCGGGTGGTGAGCAATTACACTGTGCATCATTTGTACATTCCAATCCTTTCATTATTACTGTTGTCATTTTATTAGTGTTATCATTATCATTATTAGTTTCTTCTTTTCTGTTCTATTAAACCATTCTTACCTCAACCCACAAGTTTTACTTCTTTTCCTGATTTTCTCCCCCATCCCACTGGGTGGGGGGGAGTGAGTGAGCGGCTGCGTGGTGCTTAGTTGCTGGCTGGGGTTAAACCACGACACACCCTTACTTTATGGAAGTACAACACTATGACTGGTTGGTCCTATTGCCTCCATAGTATTTTTGAAAAGGTACAGATAAGAAATACATTTATGAAAACTATATCAAAGTATTACAGCAACCAGGACTCTTCTTGCTCATTATTTCAGATAGTCATCTTATTTCACGAGAATGGCCAACTAACAGTTTACCTGGAAAACTGACATAACCAATGCATTAGAGTTACACAGGCAGCTGGGATTATCCCATCACTCTAGAAACCTTGACACAGAAGTTCAGTTGCTGCTGCAGCTTACTCAAAGTCAGATAACCTGTCTCAACTCTTATTACTTAAGATGGGTTAGTTTCAAAAGATATGATATCTAGCTGAATCAAATTAACATCTCGACATTCACTTATCTGAAGGCTGATCCAGCTGTCTAAGTCTGAGCTTTTAAAACTGAGCTAAAATATTTCAAGGCCAGGGGAGGTTTTTGAGACAGTATTATAGGCCTGTGTAAGGATATGTGAGGAAAGCCTCCCTTATTCTGGGTAGAGATGGCACATCTACCTCAAGTGACTAAATTCTCCTAACTTACAGCCACTCAGCAGAAAGTTAACACTCTCTCAAATGAGACACTGTATCTGATCATGGAAGACCTTCTAAAACATCTCAATGCAAAGTATAATTCTGTAGTCCAAAATTTTGTGTATATTGAGCACTTTATAGTTGTAGTACATTAGGATTGATCATATATGAAACCAGAATTAAAGCATGTAAAGGGGAGCCTGAGTGGCAACTTTTAATGCCAGGATAGGTACCACTCCAGCATATATCCATGCACTATGCATTAGTTCTTCTTAGACTACCTCTGCATCACAAATCAGAAGGATAAATAAATAAAAGGATGATCTTTCATATTAGAAAAAAGTGTTTGCTATTTGAAATTTAAATTAGAGACTAAAGGTTCTTAGCTGAGTTCTTACCTTATCTGAAGGTCACTTGGTTTTGTCCTTAACCTCAACCTCCTGACACTGCATCTTTTAAGCTTATTAGACACAGATGTCTACCACTACCCTCTTTTAAAACTAAGTACTATTGCAAGGATGTAGACTCTTCTTTGTAAGACCTGCTTAACAGTTGAAATCCATTAATTTAAATCCACCACTGAGCATCTGAACAATATTGCTTCCCTCTTGTAACTCTGACCTGAATATTACAGAAAACATTTCACCTTGTTTTCTGGTAGCTACTTAACCACATTAGAAGAAGGAGGAAATCACTTGCACTTAAATTTTGTTTTGGTAGCTCTAATCATTAAACAATAGCTGCACTTTCAGAAACCATGGGAATTAGCGAACCTTTGAGGAATGTACCACTTGGGGAATGAAATTCCAGTAGTAAATGCCATTCGGGAGTGTCCTCAGAGATTATCAGTAAATTGCCTAGACATAAGAAAGAATCCAGAAGGTAACTAAATGGTCTGTCCTGAATTTCACATTTTCATTAGTCACCTGCAGCATGGAATAAAAAAACATACCCAGACACCAACGCACACCACCACATAATGAGGGCATACCAAAGAACAGGATTAAACTTTCAAATCCTTCTGAAAAATTGAAGATTTAAGAAGTTTGCTATGCAACAGAAGCAAAGACAGTTAAGTATTTAGGCAGAAATAATTAACTGTATAATATAGGGGAGGGTTATGTAGCAGATCTGCAGAGAAGGATCTCAGCATTACAGCAAATCAAAATCTGAAAACAATTCATCAGTATTCTGCTGTTGCAAAGAAAAACCCACCAACAGGATACTGCAATGTATAAACAGTGATTGTGTTTATATATACACATAAACATTTTATAAAAATTGAAAGCATTGTTCCATTTTGCTGGAAATAAATCACCATGAAAGGACTAAATATTAAAATGAAAGACTCTGTTGACCAATATTAATCATTTCCATGCCACTCCATATGTAGCATTTCCCTCTAGATTTTTTTTCTGATATCTATGGCTAATTTGTTGTGCTGTTCATTATGCAAAAGTTACTTGCAAAAAGGCAAAACACATATTTGCATTTTAGGTTAATTTGTTGGGGAACACACCTAAATCCTTTACTTGTACAGCTTAACTGCAGAGCATTAGAATAGCCAGGATATACAATCATTTTGCTATCTGTACCCAAGAATTACACTAAGTATTCCTGAAATGGACACTGCACAAAAAGAGTTTAAAACAAAACATTTTATCTTACACTTTGCTAGTAACTAGCACAAATACCTTAACCAATTTTTTCACAAAACATGGCAAATCAAAAAAGCCAACAATAACTTTTTCCACAAAAAAACTGTTATTTCTTTAAAAGTAATTTCACACATCATCTATAAGCTCGGGTATGTAATTATACGAGATCTGTATGTTTGAACATAAGAATTCTGTAAGTAACTTATTACATTGTAGATTTGAAAGATAGCACTAATACCTTGGAATAATGTAGAAGAAATAAGAAGTCCTGTTCTCCAATGTGGCTGAGCTTTCAGCAGAAGTGAACTGAGCCACTTATGCTTAGTTATCTGTAGCCACAGGAACCATGCAGCTAGTCCCAACTGACCTAGTCTCAGGGGTACTCAAGCATGACCCTATACAGGGATCTCACGAGTAACTGGTATTTCTATATCCTTAAAGAAGGATCTGAAAAAAACAAATCTAAGAAGGTTAAGTACAGATGGCACAAGATTCTCTAGCCACTACATGAACAGTTCAGTCACGTGCAAGTCAGCTCTAGCCCAGAAATTTTACTGAGGTGTATTTAGCACTGTGCTAACCCAGTAAGCTTGGGCACAGCACTTCACACCACGATTTCAAAACTGCAGCATGGCCAGAATTAACTCATATCTGCCTGTAATAAATGTGTAGACATACCCTACCAAATGCAGAAGTCCCATAGGATCATTTCGGATACTGAGACGGTATTGTTGCAGAGCCAAGGATCTTGCCCAACAGAAGTAATGTTGAAATGTAAAATATGTATCATTCCAATCTTAATTTTAGCTCACATCTCATCATTATTACTAGAGAAAGAAAGTGTCTCAGTGTTGAAAAACAAGTGCTTCAGCTCTCAGCTCAACTCTCTGCCATCAATTCCTCATGTGCTAAATAACTAGAATAAAGTCTCACACCTCAGTCTCAAATGACAGATCAAGACTACAATCTATGTTATCCAAAAAAGAACTCTTTCTATCACATTTCTGCCAAATTATATAACATATTAGGTCTAAACAAAAGAAAGTATAATATCCAACTTGGGTGATGTACAGCCATGTCTCCATCCAGCCATGGTGACATGGCTGTCCCACCTGTTTTATTACAAACACTTCATTCACATGTAAAACATCTGAAGCATTCTAGAAATCAAACTGAATTTATGCTGCTAGAGGTATTCTACAGTTATCTTTATAACCTCTGTGTTTTATATATATGTGAATATATACACAAATATATATTTGCATGTTCTATATATTAAAATACTACACACTATATAAATATACATCCACATATCAGCTATGTAAAATAAGCATGAGGAATCTATGCATTTCCTATGCACTTTCACAAAATTGTTGTGAAATTCAGTAAAAAATTAATAGAATTTTCCTGATTTTTTATCTAATTTTCCTATTTAACAGGGCATGCTGCCTACACTAAACAGAACTGGCCCTTTTCAACAAGGACCAAAGCAGTGTTACAATACAGTTTTTTCAGAAGTGAACTGTAGCATAATGCAACTAATATGCATAGAGCACACTCTCTCGGGACTAGTATTCTGCTGCCAGAACAAGGGAGGCCCACTTATTCAGCTGACCTCCCATCCTGAGAGGTATTAGGACTCCTCCTCAAACTACCAAGTCTCAACCCTGGCGTAAATCCAGTACGTACTCGTTTCATAAATGTGCTTTCGGAGCCAAGACATCTGCGTACTTCAGTGACATGCAAGTTATAAAAGGAGTGTTTATATCCAACTTCAGTATAATGTGAAAGTTTAGCAGCCACAAGACAGCTTTATACCGTGACTGGATGTTACTTAAAGGCTTCATTGTACTTCCAATGACAATACTCAGCAAAATAACTAGAACTCTATAAATTAATTACACTTTCTTCTAATAATTACTAAACTCTCCTGGGTTTATAAATAAGATGGCCCAAGCATCAGAAAACATGGCAGGAGGCCCAAAGACTGATTTAATATTTATCCCTACTGACCAGTACTTCCCATTATCATTGTTCACCACAGGAAACAAGAGAGTAAGCTTCGAATCGTACAAAATGTAGCACTGCAGCTGCTGAGCTGCACAGTCTTCTGGGTGTGCTTTGTCCCAACGGCCAGTTCTCTGATGGGGTAACCTGACAGGAACGAACTTCTTTCATGCCCATGAATCCCATTCCTGACATGGCATTTAAAGCCTTCATTTCCGTTCCCTCACAGTTCAGTCTTCCTACATGTATCATTCACTCTGGTAAACTCAAACTAGCAAACACCATGTACATTCAAATATCTTGCCAATGGTCTAAAAGGAATGAAAAACCAGTATTTTCAAATATCTGTCTAGCTCTTTCAAACAATAATGGTACATACTGCTTGCCTATAAGAATTAATTACTTGTCTTTCAAATAAAGCTGGACACACAGAAAGCAACTTATTAAATGAATTATTACAGTGTTTTTAAAAAGCCACTGCTATGAGCTCAGAGTGCAAATATGTTTTATCATCACTCACCATCATCTGAATCTGGGTGGCAAAGTCACAACTGCTAACAGAGATACCTAGATGCCATATTGGAAAAGGAAGGCATGAGTAAGGATGGAAGAAAACATTTGAAAGAAAGCACCATTTGTACCTAATCTTCCATGGAAGATGTTCCAACATTCGCATAAGAACCATGTCCACTCTGCTTTTTACTTTCATCTAATGCTCCTGCTCTCACTTGCTAAAAATTCCCATTTTAGATTCTTAAATACGTAATTTATTAAAATTTATAGTGAAATGTATGGGAGTATACCTTTAAATAAGTGAAGAATAGAGTGGTGTCAGGACTTTAGTAATTTCATAGAATAATCTACATAATTGCTGACTATAAATTATTTTATATTGTAGTATTATCAATCATACTTCCCTACTTTTGCTTTTTCTTTAAAGCTTTTAAGGCCAGATTCACTGGAACTTTGACTCATTTTCAGTAATAAAAAAAGCAGAAGCATGCAGTACCAGCTTGGAAAGCTTTACAGATGCTTTATTTCCCCAGAATAGCTAGAAAGCACATTCCTCTTCCTGCTTTCACCTTACAGATTCCCACTGCTGTTTGCATCTTCCCACGACTTTCTATACACATACCCCAAATTCCCTGCCTGGTGGCTTTCACGCTCCCCTGCATAAATTCCCTTTCACTGCACACATTCCCTTGTGCTCCAGAATTAATAAATGTCCAATACACCACTTTCTATCTCCTTAACCACTGACACTGTCACAGACAAATATCTGAAGAGATAAAGCAGGCCTGATATAAACATTTTACACAGATTGGGATTTCATCACTTCTATCAGGTAACATATGTTTAAAATTTAAGATTTTGATCATAATTCTTGGGCAAGTTTGTCAACAAACGTTGCCAAATAAATAGTCTTTTTCACATGGTTTACAAATTAATAAAGATTTGGCAGGTCTCAATTTTTTTTCTCCTTGCTTCACTGACTGTCAGGCAAGATGGTAAACTATGTCTTTTCCACAAACAGTGAAATAAAATCCCCATCTTAAATGTGTAATTCAGCTCCACCTTAATTGCAAAGCTGCAACTGGCTCCTTAAAATGTTTTATACCCTTTCTAGATACGTCCAGTGCTAAGGCAAGTGCAAATAAATTCAGAATTCTTTGAGAATACAATATTTAAATACAGTACACAAAGCTGCTTCTGTGGAGCCTGGGTCAATACTCAATATATTACATTTTCTGAGACAGATCTACTGCCTCCTTTCCATAAAGCCTCACTTGTAGAGCAGGAGGAAAAAATGCATTTTCCTGTCAAAGAGCTCATCTGCTAGCACTGCAATGAATACAACATTTTTAACTACAAGATGAATGTAGTGTGAAATGAACACAGGTATCTATGATCCTTCCAGCTTTAACTGCAGTTGTGTTATGAATATTTAAATAAACATCTGGATTCCCTTTAGAATTCAGTTGGGAAGGGAATGCTATGTTGAGAATAGTGGATTGGGGAAAAAGGATTCAGACTTCTTTCTAATGCAAGAAATTGTTACATGGTTTCCATATCTCTAATGAATATAACAACATCCCTACATAACAGCTTGAGCAATATAATTAACAGAAAAGTGCAGATTTTAACATTTTCATTTTGCAGACGATTCGGCAATTTAAAATCTCAATGCAAACACATAGCATTAAAACTTCCCAGTACAATTTTCAAAATTATTCCATTTTCGAGCCATTTAATTTTGTGGGGTTTGAGTTTTGAAATGGTCACGGTCTCAATATGGGCAATACAAAATCATTTAAAGAACAAATAATGAAGAGTGGAAAATAATAATTCAAGTGAAACACTCATTTAGCCTAATTTCAAAATGTTACCTTTCCAATTTTCTCCTTTAGTCTTAGGAAATACAGATCAATTTATATTTCGACATGAACAAGAAATCTTTACATATGCTTCATATAGAAAATGTTTGAATAGAACATTCTGACAACTACAAAAAAGTCTGAAAACCTGGAAACTGGCTAACAATAGTTAACAGGCTAATTTTAGTGACTCAGCATTTTCCGATGAAAAAATAGTCTAAAACAGCTAAATAGCTCCAGAGAAGACACAAAATGAACTCCAGAATAATGAATAATGCTATATGTGTAGGAAAAACATAAAAAACGCAAGAGACTAGTTAAATGTGGCAGAAGAAAAGAAAGCAGAAAACGTAAGAGCAAGAAAAAAGGAAAGAGACATATCTGCAGTAAACATTCAAGATGCCAGAAAGAAGTCGCTCCTGGACATCTAGATTTGTAGGTGTTAAAATACGTTGAATTAAAATAAAACTGTAGCAGAAAATACAATGAAAGTAATAAAATTACTTCCAATTCAAGTTCAAAATACTTTAACAACTATTCTTTTCAGATGACAACCTGTGCTATGAAACCACTGAAAAGTATCCTTCAGTATGCTTTCAGTATAACAATAACCTTGAGCTGGAACAAAACATCCAATAAGGTAGTAGCAATAGCTTTAAAAACAGTGATTGTGGAGTACAGTTTCTCCTACTGTTTCATCATAAGGCTCTATATATACTATACTGTAGTATAGTCTCAGCATACTTGCCTTTCGCTCAAGAAAAAAAATCACACAAACATAAACCATAACAAGCCCTCAGCAAAGCTCAAGTACTCCCAAATCTCTTCATGGGCCACCTTAGATCAATTCTTCTAGCAGCACTCTACTGCTTCCTCATAATAACAATCCTCACAAAGACTTAATGTGCACCTCTGAGTGGAGTATCAATTGCCACACTGGAAAACTGATGCTTGTGTTTAATTGAACATCTTTCTTCATCAGTCTTCTTCCCACTACTTAAACATCCCACAAGCTTGTAATGTGAAATTTGTGAAGATACAGAAAATGCCACTGTCTTACGGTTACAGGTTTACGACTTCACCACCAAAATCAACCAGTGGTTTAAATGGATGATGAAACAGAGTCACATGTGGATCTTAAACTACATTTGAATGAATACTCAACACTGCAGGAAGACAGCATCCCATGAGCAAAATGATGTAACACTGTCAATTAAGCTTTATATTTCGAGGGTGAATTTCACCGATTAATCTGCTGATATGTTATTTTACATAATGTTATACACTGCTGTAAGCCTCCGACTCTAGCATCTTTGATGTGAAATGTGTAAGGATTAAAATTTAGCAAGCCAACCTGGCAGAAATACAACTGTTGACATGTACTAAAATACGCAGTGAAATTTCAATGCCAAAACAATATTTGTTCTTGTTGCTAGATTTTTTTTCCACCTTTTTAAAATTATTTGTGAGACAGTTGGGATTTTGTTTCAAGTGGAACTGCAAAATCAAGTATCTGGACAAAGATCTCAAAGAGGATTATCAACTCCAACAAATTTACCAGAGCAATAAAAAGGCACTTAAAAAGAATATTTCAGACATTAACACAGAGCACAGTCCACAAAATTTACACAAAATAATGTTTTAATAGGAATAGATAGTTGAAAAACTGAAAAGAAAGGTAGATGGGTAAAGAATTTCCTAGGATCACAATTCTTCATTTAACTCAGTATGATTAAAGAAAGATTGAGACTCAATGTCTTAAGAGATAAGTCCTCTTACTACACTACCATTGGCAAATAGCATTTACTGCTTACATTGCACTTCTAGTGCACGCGTTTTAATACCATTTACACACTAAAGTGTAGCAACTTAAAATTGTAAAAGCTGTCATAGTAAAGCTGAAAAGACATCCAGATCTTCCAGTACCAGATCTCATAGTATATTCACTGGATCACATTGCCCACAATGCAAGTAAGTACCTGTGATACATAAATCCTAAACATCTAAGTGCCAGAGACTGCCTGCTGGACCTAATCATTTGTTTTCAACTGCTGTGTTATCAGTTTGAAGTAAGCAAGGAAAATCTGGCCCTAAGTGTATTAAACTTGAAGAAAAGAGAAACTGTTTACAGAATGAACCCAGAATTATGTACTAGCTGTTTGTCATCGTTTTAGTCCTGCCGGTTACAAAGCACCACGCAGCCGCTCTCTTACTCCACTCCCCCCTCCCCAGCTACGGTGGGATGAGGAGAAAATACAAAGGAAGGCTCATGGGTCCAGATAAGGACTGGGAGGGATCACTCACCACTTATGGTCATGGGCAAAAGACAGGCTCAACTTGGTGAAGAAAACAAAATCAATTTAATTTACTTCAAGTCAAAACAAAACAAGGATATTAGGAAGTAAACCCCAACCTTAGAACACCTTCCCCCCAGCCCTCCCTCAACCCCACTCCCGGTTCTCTCCACCTCCTCCCCGCAGCGGCGCAGGGGAACACTCCTTCCTCTGCAGGGGGAGGACTCCTCACCCGTCCCCTGCTCCACCGTGGGGTCCCTCCCACGGGAGACAGTCCTTCACGAACATCTCCAACGTGAGTCCTTTCTGCGGGCTGCAGTTTCTCACAAACTTCCCTGGCATCAGTCCTTTCCGCGAGCCGACCTTCAGTCACAGACTGCTCCAGCACGGGCTTTCCCATGGCGTCCCGGCCATCTTGGGGGGCATCCCCCTGCTCCGGCGTGGGCTCCTCCCTGGGCTGCAGGTGGGCTTCTGCTCCCCCGCTCACCTCCACGGGCTGCAGGGGGACAGCCTGCCATCTCACCACAGGCTGCAGGGGCATCAACCTGCTCTGTCCTCCCCCTCCTTCTTCACTGACCTCAGTATCTACAGAGGTGTTCCTCTCACATTCCAATCACCCCACTCACTGCCAGTTCCCCTTCTTAAATCTGTTCTTCCAGAGGTGCTACCACCATCCCTGACGGGCTCAGCCTGGGCCAGCAGCAGGTCCAACTTGGAGCTGGGGAAGCTTCTAGCAGCTTCTCACAGGAGCCACCCCTGCGGCCCTCTCCCCCGCTACCAAAAAAACCTGTGCCACACAAACCCATAACACTGGTAGATTCACTTACTGTTATTTGGTATCTACTAAAAACATATTGGTAGGGTTTGTATACAGTTTGTGTTATACTAGTAAGTTTTTACCTTCCTGGAGCTGGGAATAATTGATATTTTATCACCTGCCACATTTTAAAGTGATTTATATCTAGCATCATGCTGTTGTGCTGTGTATACTAATTATATAAAATTACTTTAAAAACTAGACACCAGTTTGCATTGAGTTGAGTAGTACCTAAAAAACATTTCATTTATTGTACTTCATTCAAATTTTACATCTGTATCGATCCTGACTGAAGACCATGGCACACCAAGGAGTTCATGATTCACACAACAGTTTACCTGCACAGTCTCAGGCCAGTGCTGTGCTGCAAGCCCAGTGTGGCCTTTAGGCCTGGGATGTGCTGCAGAAATCCCTTGGCCACAGGACAAATGGAACCTACGCATTGTAATAGAGGAGCCTGTAGGCAGCTCCACCTCCATACCAGCAATTATGCCACTTGCATGACCTTGCCTCTACCTGAAAGTGCAGCAAGGTCTCCTGAGAACTTTGTTCCTTTTTGACTGTAAAACGATAGAGTTGTTTCCTTGTTTTCCTAGAAAATCCTTTGATAGCTTGAATGACCAAAAGGGACAATCTCTTCTATAGATGGTATCTGCCCAGCACACTGCACATGTGTTGGAGGTGCATTTGAAGCTACATCACTTGAGGTTCCCAGCATCTAAAGGGACATAAGATTATCTATGCTTACTACAGTGTCAGCTCCAATAAACAGCATCATGAATGATAACTTACAGAGTCAAGTGCCTTTCTTACTGGGATCATAACTGACCAGCAGCTTCCAGTGCGAAACATCTCATGCCTGTATCCTCTTAACCTACCACTGGCTTATCACACTGCAGCTGGCTAGCCCGTAGTAGCCTCGGACTCTGCAGTAGCTCCTGCTACCCACTAAAAACTCAGAAAGCCAAATCCAGGAAGGCACCTAGTTGAAGCTGCGTATCTTTACACAGGACCCTTTACAGAGGAGTTAAAGCACTGCCCTAGGAAGTGTGATACCAGGTCCCAACCCTCCTTAATTCCTATTAAGCTCCCTAATCATTGGGATGAAAAGACCCTGGGATGGGACCCTCCAAAGCTGGACCCAAATGAAGTAGGGAATGCAAAATTTATAATGCCAGATAATAAAGAATACAAACTGCAAGCCAGTGGGAAGAAATACCTTACAATCCACTGAGCTGTTTGCCTATGGTGTATCCTACTCTGGCTACACCAAATTCTTTCCCCATAACTGCCCTATTCACTGGAATGCATTCAAATGTAACGCTCTTATGAAGGTCAAATACCTTTTTCCTCATGTGCTGGATATTATCAGGTAAAGGGGGGAGGAAATACACCAGGCAGGGATTTCACTGATTTTTGGACCATATGGTTAAAGCCTCTTCCCTGGTTTTTGCAAGCAAAGAGGTTCATCCTGTACTGTTTTAATTAGGATTTTGATCAGTTCTTTAAAACCAAATTGTTATAGTTGTCTGACATTATATACGTGCATGCTGCAATTAATGAAGATGAAGTATTTTAAGCACTCAGTCTACTCAAACGTGTTTCTGAAAAACTGACAGAAACATGTTAGGCAATGAATTGAAGTCTATTCTGTAAAAACTAACGTAAAATCAAAGAAAGCCTGAATATATAAGCCCTCACTGAAAACAGTAACTTACCGCATTTTCTATACTAAAATCCACTCACCACCTCACAGATAAAATTTTACTACAATGATGTGACAACACTGCTGTAAATAACTGAGTTTTCTCTATCTCATTTTCATTTAAGCTCTGAAAGGTCAGTGTTTTTAAGTTCCAGTATGCACATTTCCTTGTCAGAGAAACAGAAAAAAAAAAAAAAATCCATATATACAAGCAAGTACCTTTCAGAATATCCAGAGCCTGTTAAAGAATGCTAGCCTATTTATTCTCCAAAAGGCTGAGCAAATTTTTTTCCCAACCCCAGTAAAGACCAAAGTACAACCATGCCTTTTAGAATAAGCACACACTTAAAACAAAAATACTCACCCTCCCTCACTATCATTGTTTTTCCTTTAAACTTTTGTTTTCTATTCCTTTGGTATATTCTTCCTTCACTATTGAATCTATTCCTTTTGTACCTCAAGCTGTCTCCATCCCTCATTCTATCATATTTATCCCTTAAAATCTTGAGACTCTTTGCCACCCCTCATCTCATTTTTTCAGAACTGTAGGAGTCAGCTTGGTTGATCTGTGAGCTTCCAATTTCTCAGACAGCCCTTCCAACTTTGCTCAGGCTCCCCCGTCTCCAATAAAAGATCCAAAGAAATATGGCTTCAGAGATGCCAGCCATTTCTCCTTCATGACACATCCATCTTAAAGCATGTGATTTTTTTGAAGTATTCATGCCAGAAAGAGATTGTTTCATTGTTTACACAGCTGTTTTAAAAAATGAAAACATTTGGAAAAAAACATTCTTCAAACTTTTATTTCCTTGTAATTCCACATCCTAAGTATTTAGGAACTAAGATATTTTTTAAATTAATCTTCATTCATCTGTCTAGAGATTTCAATTTTTTATGGCCTGGATTCTCAGAATAGTGAATGGTGAAGTCCATTTTTTTCCAAGAAAAAAAAAAAGAAACCTGAAGTATTCACCTAACCAGACCAGGCCCAAATCATTCAGTCAATGAACAGATTATCATTGAATTTGATGGACATTGGGCTGGGCCTATTGCACATGAAAAAAGTTCCTGTACTAAATGCTAAAGAAGCAAATATTAAAGATTCAAATGAAAAAGTTCTTTTTTTTTTGTACTAGCATGAGGCAGACCTCCAATAATCTTAACCATGCTGAGCAGCTAGCTTTAGCACATATTTAAATCAGTTCTACACACAACAATTTACATGATCAGAATTATACCCATAGGATCATACATGTGGACCAAAATGCCAGACTATTTTATCTGAAGGCTGTTTTTAATTCAGTTCTTGGGGTTTTTTTTGTAATGTGATGGTTTTAGTTATTTGGCTCTTCTAAAGGCATTAGCTATCAGGAAAACAAAGATATAATAGAAAAACTAAAAATAAACCAGTTCTCATACACATTCTGCCTTTCACAATTTAGTTTATAGGTCTACAGTACATTTATGATTCTCATTGCATTGGGGGGAGGAAGGGGGAACAAAGTCTGAGTAATATCAGTAAGGTACTGTTGTTCGCTCTGTCTTGTCACTAAATGTGAAACGGGAACTGAACCACAGCACAAGTCGCTGTACAAAGACACTTCACAGAAGATTACCACTGCAGAATTCAGCATAATGTTGGCATTGCTAATGGGATGAAACTAGAACAGTATGAATAATACATTACATGCACCAATCAATGTTACACTGTAATGGACTGATGGAAAATAAATACTCTTCATGAAAACCAAGGAAGAACTTTCAAACACAAATATTTTATGATTATTAATTTATTATCTTTACTAGATGAAAAGAATCAACAGTGACAAAAGTGTAAAAGCAGCATAAATGCTGCTTTATCTTTACCAAATATTTATTATTGCTTTGAAGCATGACTAGCTTCTGTACTTTCTGGGTTTTCTTCCCCTCCACCCTCCTTTCCCCTCCCAATCAGGACACACAAAATCTAAATGCCCACTCCTGTTTTAAATAATTTCTAGGCCTCTATAAATCGATCATTCAGATTTAAAGACTACGACAACGTAGTATGTTTAAAAATAATTTGTCTCATTTTGTCTGAAAGTTCCAGATTCTCCTCCTCTCTTCACTGTATCATCTTAGCCATCTTTTCTTCCAAGTACAACCTCTACTACATTCCTCCAGCCCCCAGTCTTCCTAAGCTCTTATTTTATTACCCAACAGCAACAGCCATTCACCCACATGTACATCCCTTGAGCTAAGATCGATCTTTTTTAGTCTCACTAGCACTGATAACTATACATAGAAAGTGCTTTCCTACACAACACCTTACTTCAAAACAGTCTGCACCTACCTCTCTTCTAGGCTTCACAAATCCATCCAAGGCTCAGATCTCCTTCCCTACGGCCCCCCACAACCTCCATGAACAGTCAGACTCTGTGCAGATTATAAATACCCCCTACTAGTTGCAGTGCCTGGAAAAGTAAAAATGAAGGCTGCAAAGGGTCTGGTATCATGATAAGAAAGACAGCTCTGTATTCCAGGGCCCTGAATCTCTCCTCTTTCTCTGCATGCAGTTCATGTGCTATAGTCAGTCCAGGGACATGTAGTTTGTATCATCATTGAATCAGAAAAACATAGGCACATCATATTCTCTTCAACACTCCACCTTCTCTTTTCCTCATCTCAAAAAAACTCAAACAGTGAGCGTGCTCTTTGTAGCCACTATCTTAACATTCTTCCCACTTGCTACTTGAATTTTTGAAACTTTCATTCTATTACTTACACAAAGTGGCTCTCAAAGAGACGTTCTTTATATATTAATTTCAGAACCAACCTACCAACTCCCAGCTTGATAATTATCAAGGCATATAATTATCATCCCAATTAGTCTCCTCAATCCAAAGGGCTTTTATTACTATCTTCAGGTTTATTATTATTATTATTATTATATCTTTGCAATGACACCTTTATCTCAGCCATCTGTAAACTCTTCAAGTTTTTCAAGTTGTGATTTCAGATCTACCGGTGGTCTTCCTAGCAGAATTCAAAGCAACTGGCAACTAAAAATACAAATAAAAACTACCTACACAGAAATCCCACTCAGCTGGCAGGTATACAGCTGGGCTTGCCAGAAGACAAAGTCAGAGGCCGGCTCCTAACTGCTGTCAGTGCCAGTTTAAAATATCTGGTTTTATAGCATTAAAGCAATGCTTCTGTAAAACAATGAGATGCTGTTTGTCTAAATTCTAAGCACTTTATTTTCTATCTTTCCTTGTTTCCAACTTCCAAACAGCAGCGGGGGGGGGAGGAGGGGGGTCAATCAGTATGAACGTACCCATTACGTTAAAAAAGGACAAAGAAATACTGTATTAGATTGTACGGTATTTGAGGGAATGACTGGTATTTTAAGTTTGGACTGCCTGCAGAAAAGGGTTCTAACTTGAGCGTGGCCACACTGTGCTACCACAAAAGAAATGTTAAGATAAGGAATACAGTAGGGCAGCCCTAAAATTAGTCATTGCCACATGTCCCATGCTATTTGGAGAGAATTTTAAACTTTCCTTCATGATCCTTATGGCCTGTATTTGTTGACCACTTTTCCTTTAGTTTACCAAGGCTAACAATGTGCTGTGTAAAATAAAGCATCCCTTTCACAAGAATAATGGCCATTCCAACAACTGCATTTTCTCATTAGTGAGTGATTCTTAAATGTATTCCCCTCTGTCTTCTTGTAAATAAAGTCTTTACAAAGCTGAGGCAAGAAAAATACTAGATAAGCTTTGTACTGCTCTTGCTCTGTGAAGATCTTCTGGTATGGAAAAGGTCAGTAACTAATTCCCTTCAGACTACAGACTGAGACAGATCCAAAAATTTAAACAAAAACAGTATTAGAAAAGCCAAGAAATGAATCCAGAATCATCTTATTGTGTAACAGCTTTCCTAAATACCTCCTAAATACTCTGACCTTCATCCTTACTCAAGGATGTTAGACCTGTTAAACTCAAAACTTGGTTAGGATTTGGTGTAGTGAAATGGCAAGATCTTCAGAAAAAAAAAACCAACACTTTACTCTGCTTGCACAGCATCCAATACACAGGGTGCCTTGAGCCTAACTGGAGTCTACAGGTACTCCAGAAATTTACAGTTACTTCACACTGCATTGAAGATCCTGATCAAAACCAAACCCAGGCTTTTTCAACTTAAACAAAAACTTTTATTGCCATCTGAGAGATTCAAGGTCACAGTAGAAAAAAAATCATTCAGCATATATCAGAGGCTGTTACCACCCGCTGCTAGAGCCAGAGGACATGGGAAAATTGGGCAAATGTTGGTTGCAGCAGACTGGAATGCTGTGGTAGCCTCCGAAAAGCCTGCTCTGATTTCTCTCCAAACAAACATCCCTACTCCTTCAGCATGGCAACTTTAGTTTCTCCATAGGTTACTTGTCTCATGATGCCCTGGGGAACTGTCCTCATCTGACCAGTGAGTAGAAGGAGGAAAGGACTAGTGCAACAAGCAAGACTCTGCACTTCTACTGGGCAAAGGTGTCGGGTAAGAGCCACTTGTGGCAAGAGGGGAAGGGGACCCACTGAAGGATGGGAGGGCATACTGTGGGGATGATGCCCACAAATGACTGGGTGGCCATCCCAGACTCACTCATCCTCAGTCTCTCATTTGACCTATTCGTGTTGATTAATGAGCTGAGAATGAACTCGTCTGGGAACATTTCCCACTTCAACTTCGGCAACACAAGGCATTTTGAAACCCAGGATCAGGAGGACCAGGGGATCGGGCTGCAACCCAAACAGTGAAAACAGAAGCCTGCTAAGGGCTCTAAATCCAGATTCTGACATGGGAACAACACTAGAAACTATTAGTAAAAATGTATGGCTTGATTCAAATTATATAAATTTTAACAGATGGGTTAAGGAAAACTGCATTCCTTTGAGGTTTCTTAAGAAATATTTTACATATCCATTTTAATTTTCAATCTCTGAATACATACATTCACTTTTTTCTTAGCTAAATATGTAGCTCTTACACTCATTAACATGTTTTAAGACTAAATTTCCTCTTTTCAGCTTCTGAAAACTACTACTGGCTTTAGTGTTATAAAAAACTATGCTTCTAGGTGGTCTCTTCACTATTCTTTTATAGTGCTAACATCCAGCAAAGCTATGCCTATATGAAGAAAGAATATCTTAAACTGAGTTTAGACATGCAGACTTATAAGGAACATGCAAGAATCCTTTTGCATCATTGGGAATTTTCCCCAAGATTAAACTAGAAGACTGACTCAAATTGTATACATTATCCAGAAACCACTATTTGCACACTACTCTTACTTACATTTTGGAGGGTCAAGGTAACTATATGATCTTTTCTTAATGGTGTCATTTAGAGTAAGGCTTCAAAAAGCTAAAGAAAATTTTTGCATGTTATGGTGAAACAAAGGCCAAAAAAATAAGGCTTGCTACCTTATAAGCAATCAAGCGGGGGGGACACGGGACGGGGACCAAAACAGTAGTAGCTAAAATTATAAAAGGCAGGGGAGTCCAATAGCTTAAATATGGGGAAGAACGGAAAAATCCTGAAATGCAATCTCCACTCTTCCACCAGCTTGCATTCCAGCCCCAGATAAATTACTAACCAGTAGCATTTAGCTACCTACAATTCAAAGTTCTGCTTCTATTTACCAGGAATGCTTGAGAGATCTTAGACTTTACTTATTCACTATATATTAGCACTTTAATCATTATTTTCCCAGTAAATTCTACCGATGTTTCAGAGTGCAGAAGGAAAAACCTGGAGAAAGAACTTAACTAAAGTGCAATCTTCTTATACAGTTCCTCTATAATTTATTTGGTATTTTATGAATTATGAGCTCCTCATCTAAGTTCTTCCTTTTTTACAATGTACCAACTCTTGACAGGAAAGCTAAGCATATTTACAGTATTTGTCTTTTGCTGCACTCTGCTGGAACAATCCATTTTTCAACTGAAAGCAACATTGTTCCGTATGCAATGCAAAAGTTAATGAGAGAGAGAGGGAAAAATCCAGGAATCTTATTTCTTGTAAGTATGTACTGTTTTGAAGCACATGTATTTTTCAAACCAGAATTTAGACATTTAAATCCATGTTTAGTTGACCTAATAAAGTGGCCTATTTTAAAAGAAAGAGCACCTGAAACTGTCCTAGATAGAACAGGATTAAAGAGAGCTCCCTACTGCTCAGGATAAAACTAGAACAAATTAAGTGCCTCAGTAATGCACTGAAAAGCCTCTTGAAACAGATTGGAAGGGTCCAGACTTGCATGCACCATTTTAACTATCCTTCACCTGATAAACACACTATTTTAAAAAAGGAACATATGCACAGAAACCTAACCCTCTCTATTTGATCCCTGATCAAAATACAAAAAAATTAAGTGACAACACAGGTTATTATAACATTTACAGAAAATGAGACAAGACTTTGAATCTCTTCAAAAAAATGACTACAATTTACTGGACATTTTATGAAAATTTAAAATTTACAGTCCCATTTGTCTCATTAAAAAATGAAGAAACTTAACCAGGCTAGAGAACAAACCTCAGCTTGTGTTAACAGTCAGAACTATTAACTCCCATGACAATTCATTCTGGCTGAGGATCTGCTCCAGAATCACCCAAACATGCTCACAAATTAAATGTGACCTCCTACTAGAAAAATGCACCTGTGATTGAAACAAAGGGCTATGACTGTTTTTTCTTTCCTTCCCTTCTTGCCCCCAGGGAGTAAACTCCTTTGCAGTGACCATAAATTTCTCCCCCCCCAAAAAATTTTTCTTGAAGGGGAAGTAAATAACACAGATGCAACAGAACACAAATGTCACAGGCTTGTTCTAGCAGTCTTCTGAGAGCAATGAGGAAAAGGTTTCACTCTTAGACCTGTCTTGGGAGTTGCAAATACAGATGTTGGCATCAGTCCCAGAACACAAAGCACACTTTACAGTTTTTACTAATACCTGCTAAAATTGTGTCTTGGCATTTTTGCTCGGAAAGAAAATTAAGGAACGACCCTTCTTAATGCTTTGTAATCCACACAAATCTCAAAAACTCTTCTCAGGGAAAGGTTTCCATAGAATTTAAATTTTTTTTTTTTTTTAAAAACAACATGGCCTCTTAGGCAGTCATTGCCTTTACACCTTTACAGATTGCCTTGCTGAATTCAAAACCAAGAATAAATACAGACAATAATCAACAAATCAATCAAATCCTCACATGAGTAGTGAAGTAATGGTTTCAGAGCTTACAGACATAGAATGGATAAACAGTGACATAGGAAACAAAACATGAAATGGAAGTGTATCTGAAAACTATCTACTTCAAAGGTTGAAGTACTTAGACTAAAATTGGACAGGCCAACTGGTTTCTCTGTAAAGGCACTGCTAGTATTCCCCCCACCACTACCCTCAAAAAAGTTTAATTCAGAAATTAAAACTGGTTTTCATAGGAACAAATTTATATACTAGAGGCCAAGTGCTTCTCTGTTCCATAGATGGGTTTCCCACAGAAGAAAAAATACATGAGCAAGACAAAGACTTGTATCAATGTTTTTTTCTCCATTTGTCTCTGGTGCCTTTGTTAAAAATAAATGGTCAGTGATTATCACAACAATAAACATAAATGGGGAGTTACACTTCAAACTGTAAACATGCCATGCTGCAATTTTTAACCCGTAATGTAAGAAAACATATGTGAAGAATGGGTGAAGGAGCTTTTTGGAGACACTGGTCTTCCAAAAACAAATGGACAGTGCAGGCAACAATTTAAGAACTAGGTAAGGAGAGCAGTAGTTAAGTACTGGGTAGGAATCAAGTCAGATAGACAAATCTGTTGTAGACAAGCTTCTGCTACTGTGCATCTCAGGGAAAAAAAAAGCAAGAGAGGAAATCAAGCAGGATGACATGGGAATTTCACATAATGGAATTCTAACTAATTGCAATTACAAACTACAATCTCTTCACGTGCTTTTATACAAAGGAAAAAATAGCAAAAAATAAAGTGAAATAAAATGCAAAAATACAATCCAGTAGACATGAATAAAATAGTGAAGATTGAGTCAACCTGCAAGCTGTTCATAATTTCTGCAGTTCATAATTTCTGCATACAGTTAAAAAAACAAACAGAAGGAGAAAGGATCTTTAAATTTATCAGAAGAAACAACTCAACATATGTTTTAATGAATCATATTCCTTGTGATTCTGATCAAACAATACAGATTTCTTCTCAAAAGGGGGTAAAAATCTGAAAGACAGCTATTAGTAGCCAACAAGTAATCTGCTTCGTATTTGTTTCCACAATAAAAAGAGAAAAGAAATTGAGTGTATCAGATGCTCATAAAAGCTAAAAGGCATAAATGTAGCTAGAAGACATAGAACATACTGAAACACAATAGTCTTTTTGAAAATACTTATTTTAAGACAGACTTCCAATTGTCTATTGGAATGTTACAGACAGCTAATGCACAATGAAATGCTCATTAAGGAGAAATGAAAAAACAAGGAAAATGCAAAAAGTTTACTTTTCCTCCAGCAAAGAATGGAATTTTCTCAAAACTCTGAAACCCCATTCAAATTAGAACAGAGGCAAGGGCTACTACTGTTTTCTTTAACATGACAAATCTAATTAGCTAGCAAATATCTAACCAATAGCTAGAGGTTGCTCTTTAAGCACTAAATAATTAGATGTAATTAAGGTAGCAAAGGCAAAAGGTTACTAATTTAGGGCATTTCTATGGTGTAGTGTTTAAATTATAGGTTTTATACAAAACGCATGGGCCAATGCACAAGAAAAAAATCTTAAAAAAAAAAACGGAATGCAGAACAAATTAAAATTTTAATATTATAATACTACTCAATTGTATAATGGGATTTTGCTAAGTGTCACAGAACAGAAAATAAAAGTAATGCTCCAAGGTATGCATGTTAACCTCTTCAACCTAAATACATTGCGAGCCTGCTGACAGCAGTAAATAGACACAAAGACTCTGAATTCAAAGGGCTTTAATAGGTGTTACTTTTTCTAAGTATATTGTCCTTGAGAGTATAAACAATGAACAAGATAAAAATTATGTTATCCACACCAAATAATTTCAAATTTCCTAAAGGGAAATGGAATGAGTCCTTTAAAAATACCATTTAAAAAATCCAGTTCCTGTGATATATAATGTCTTTTTCTCCACTTCTGCTTCCCTGGCAACTATAGTCTTCAGCACTCATACATCATGTTTTCTAGGTTGACCAAAAGGCTTTTTGGAAAAATAAGGATTACAGCTGTCACTGTCAAAACCTGCCACTTCAACATTTCAGTGTCCTGGTCATCTGTCCAACAAGGGACTCAAGCAAACACTTAATTTTCAGATAACCAAATAATACCAAGTCTGTATCCATAACAAATTGCCAATATTAAAACAAGAAATTGGCAGTCACAGAACTTTGTCAAAGAACTCAAGGCAAGCAGAATGGGCAGAATATTAAATATAGAAGCCTTAAAATAATACCTCTGTAGTTATGATATTCATCATTACTGTCTTCTTCCTTCCTGACTTCTGACACACTCAGTTCATTACACCAACTTTTCCTGCATTAACCACCTTTTTCCTTTTCATACTGGTTTAAATTATCCACAACAGAATAATTAAAGGCTTCACAATGTAGAAATACCTACTGTGTGGAAGTCAGTAGTTAAGCACAACTGAAACATAAAATAGACCTGTTGAGATGCCAACTGGCAAGAAAAAATAGAGAAGAAAGTTCTTTTCACGTTTGTTCTTGTCGATTTACAAATTTAACCAACAGTTTAGCTCCAACATAAACTGTACCTTTTATTAAAAAGATCTAAATTGGGAGAATGACCACACAAGTTACATTTTTCCTCAGAGAGGTAGTGGCTAGAGCAGCAGCTCCAAGCTCACTGCAAGGAACATACACACAAAGAAACAGATTATTTTGTTTTTAATAAAGTGTTTATACTATTCTTGATTTTTTTTTTCCTTCAGGAACCCATAGTCCACTACTATACTGCCTCTAGCAAGTAATACCAAGCAGAATCCTAGCTCAGCTGATCAGGGTGTGCAATGAATACGTAAGCAGTATTATTAGATGTACTGGGCAAGCAGGGGGTTGATGACCTGAGGTCTATTCTCACCTCTGACATTGGTCTACAGAGTAGACCAATGGTCTATACAAGTCAGTTTGGGCCAGCCATCATCAGTGACTAAATTAAATGTCACACTTATACAAGTACCCAAGATCAACAGAACAGTGATTTAGATGGTCATTCTCCATGTGTTAGTGGAAATAAGTAGTTATAGAGACTGATGTAAAATGATTTTAGATTAAGTTAGCAGATAAAATAGCTTGGTGTTGGTGGGTTTACAGTAAAGATACAACAGTAACCAAATCCACTTCAATACTCAACTCACACCAAAATCTGCAAACTCATCTGTTATTAGATGAGTAAATAATTTAGTTAATTTGGTCCTCAAATATTTATTTCCCAGGTGGGGTTTGGGGGTTTTTTTTGGGGGGGGGGGGGGAGGAGGGTAGGTAGGGGGAGGAGAGAGGTCTTTTTGTTTTGTTTTAAACCGGAGTTTGGCATAAAATGCTATTAAATTACATGACATACGTAGCTTTCCCCCTTATTATTTAGTTGTTGGTATAATGAACATATAAGTTAACATGAACCCAAGCATTTCACTGAATCCAGGGATGAAGGTCTCCGAAATATTTACTCAGCATGAATTTGAAACCAACATATACTTGCCATCCAACCACAATGCAATATTATCATCTATTGTCCATCAAATAAATCAGTATCACTTTTCGTGTGTTTACACCAGAAAATTACCTAGTTCAATGTTATTTCAGCTACCTGAAGGCACAGCACCCATGGTCACGCTGGTAAAACAAGTATAGTAGCCACCCAAAAGCAAACTATTAAAATTCAATCAGAAGCCACTAAAAATGTTCTCAGTACTCCATGCAGAAATTAACCAAAACTGATAATAATTTAATATTCACTTAATTCATCACATCTGGACCACTCAATTAAAATGAGCAATTTCACAAAGATCATGTATGCAAACTCGCAAGGTAACCATTGTATCTTCTACCACGTATGCTCACTAATTCTTCTCAGCTGTATAGCTTTTATGCCTCAAATGCTTTTGTACTGCATAATTACAGGGCTCATATAGAAAACTTTCTAAGGAGCATGAAATAAGTGTTTTCCATCCTTCTATGAAGACAGTATGAATTTTTTTATTCAAGTTTTGATTACACTACTGCATCGCACTTCCTCTCTTACCTATGGAGTACATTTCTCCCAGTGAAAGAGCCTGTCAATGATTTAAGCTTCAGCACAGGTATCTGGTATTTCAGATTATCAGATATGACATTTCTTTCAAAGAAATAAGACTTAGCAGTATTTCTTTCTCCGGGGAATTGTAGCCAACCGGCTCCATTTTCATTCATTCAAATGCACACAGGTTTCTTTCAGTCCCTACAGAAAGCCCTCATATACAGTCTGGTGAGCTCATGTTTAGGCTGAGGATACAAGATCTATCCCTAAAAAAGGAATATTACTTTTTCCCCTTCAAAAAGACATTAGCCAATGAAACAAATGTCACAAGATGTGCCAAAGAACATTTACATCACAAGAAGTGACATAAATCACTTCCTGATGTTGCCTTTATACACCAGAGAGTACAACCTGCACATACCCCTGAGGACTGAATTAAAGTTTGGGGAACCCTCTGATAGGTCACATTGGTGCAACAGCTCTAAAGTGGGAACCCCACCCAGGGTGGAGTGGGGAAAAAAAATTTAAATAGAATCACACCTCTGGCCCTTTAGTGATTTGAACAGAGCAGTGTGTGTTCAAACCTGGCTATTCACAGGTTCTAGAGGAGTAATTCAGTAGATAGGGCTGTATGACACAGCACAGTGTAGCTGAAACCCTCCTTTATGGAAAATGTGACAGGCCAGACTGAATGCAGTCCAGCAGATCCCTGTTGAGGTGCTTTGTGCCACACACAAGGGCATTTTATTTCCAACCTCTTTCTCTTGTGACAGCTGTATTGTTTCCAGCTTTTACATGCATCTAATCCCCCTCCCCACAAACTGACTGACCTGAAGTGAAGACTGTCCCACATTGGAGCAAGTAATTGCTACCACAGACCACTATACAGAAAAGTTGTGCCAGCAATCCTAATATATGCTTCCCAAGCACAGCTAACTACTTTCAGACATTTTTGGAATATATTTTCTAATAAAAAGGGGCTTTGATGACATTGTAAGTATTCCACTGTTAAAGCTAAATTAGTCTTAGGGAAACAGAAACATAACACTACTTGAACACCAGTAAAATAGAGAATTTTAATTATATGTAATAGCCAATAAGCTACTTCTACGGGCTATGAAAAAACTACATTTAGCAGAAACAGCAATAAAACAAGAGAAGTTAAATATAACTCCTCCAAAGAACAGCATAATTATTCAAGCCAAAAAGAGCTAATTTATACTATGGGTGTAGTTCTCACTGACATTATCTGGGGAAAATGACTATTACAGGAGCGGGTGCGATGTATAGCCTTTAAGTCATGCATGATAAACCCTAATGGTTTTGCTTTGAGGTAAAAGTCTTTACTAATCAAGGAATGAATCATTCACAAAATGTGGAGTTCCTGAGGCCATGTGTGTCAGAAGTGCAATCTAGAGAGAATACTCAATCATTAATGATCACTTTTGAGATTTTTATCAACCAACTAATAAGCAAGGAAAGGAGTTAAGGGGCTTGAACAAAGAGTTAATGGACCTTTAATGACAATCCATGTGTTTTAGTGAATAGAACATAATGAACTTTATTTGCCACGACCACAAACCACCAAGGATCAAAGTGCTCCACACATTGCAAGTGTTAAAGTAATGCAAGGAACAGTACTTATGCTTTCAAAAGATTAGAAAATTATGTTTACTTTAAAAATTGCAATGCCAATACTTATTTTGTATTACACCTATGTAGCAGATTACAGATTAGAAATAAAGAGCCTAGCTTCCTAAATCAGTAGATGGACATGAGGTAAGGAGAAAAATGGGAAGATGTTTTCTTCTTTAGTATATTAGGGGCTGGACCTGTTGGTATCAACTATCACAGAAGTAAAATTCTGGCTCTTAAGATACACGATTCTAAAACGACATTCAGGAACAATTCTGAAGACTGAAATAAAGATATGATGAATTATGTGTATGTACACATATATACGCATGTGCACATGTACACAAACATATACCCTTTTGTACTACTACCTATAAATCACCTACACCTAAGGAGGGCAAAGGCATTTACCTTTGATATACTCTTCACCTTTGCTCTGAAATCATTATGGAAATACCAAAAGAAATTACTCCACCTAACAGCCTGAAACCACAAAGGATTACTAACCTAGAGTATTTCCAGTTCCCTAAAACAAAAAAAACTGACTGTAGAGAACCTAGTTCAATCATGTGAGTCTGCAACCAAGCACCAGAAATAAGAGACCCAAAAATCAAATGGGAGTGTGTTATTTGATAGCTGGGGGAATCTTATTCTGAGAGCAGGGAAAAATGGGAAACAAACAGAAGCAAAGAGGGGAGGTTGTGCTTTCTCTCAAAAGACAGGGACAAGATCCAAATCTCTTGCTGAAGAGATGAAAGTAAGTTAGATCCTTCCAATTGGCATGGCTCTGTTTTCCACATAGCTGTATTTTTCATGCCAACAACAAAATGCACATGCACATTTAAAAATTCCTTTGCAGAATTCAGTTATCATTTACTCCAAGTGTCAATACATACACCGTCAGTAGTGGGGAAATTCAGTATCAGGAACTGGACAAAGCTGAAATAGCTGTCATCAGTTTGAGTTAACTGGACTCCAGGAAAGTCTGAGCAAGATACATAACAGATACAAGACCAAACCTGGAGTGCGTGCCTAGAGACCAAAAGACAGAGAGCACCTGCAATTGTGCTTGTCACAGCACCCAACAGCGCAGCAAAAGCTTAAAACAGATCTGCAGAGAAGGGTGTGGAAAGTCACAGAATTGTTCCACAGCAGCTGAAAGACAGGAGATCATGAACCATCTCCAACTGGGAGCCACATAACTACATTAGTGCAGTGCTATGAGGAAGGTGCAGTAGTATGTTTTTTGTTCAACTTTGACACAGGTGCAAAGTTTCCAGATGGCATCATATTCACATCTAGCTGGTGTTGAACAGAGGCGAAGCAGACACATGACAACATCCCCAGCCATAAAGGCAAGCCCCTTAAACACTGGGCCAGAACCCTGTGTCTTATAAACCAGGCTCTCTGGAATAATGGTGGTTTAAATCAGCTAAGATCTGTTCTGAAAACTGATCAAAAGTGTTAGACAAAAGGGACAAAATATGCTTACCCTTAGATATTTGTGAACTGTTAATTAGAATATGGCTTTTCATTTGAAGTGCCAAAATTTCAGAGAGGAAATCATATGATTCGGAAGATACAATTCAGAATCAACTAGTTATCTCAATTGTGATTTACACCCAAAACTAATTTTGCCTGATAGTGTCAAATACTATAAAACGGACAAGAACTGGCACACAGTATTTTAATACTTAAAATACTGCTTGACAAGGTTTCAACACTCTTGCTTGATCACAAACCAGATTGAAAGAGAGATATAACATGCATGATCAGCAGCACTAGGGTGAATATTCCTCACAATTGTCTTGTTAAGTAAGATGTGCTCAAAGGGATTCTAAGTTCCTTTAAGTTCTGTCCAAAATTCAGATTAATTACACATTCTGCTGAAACCTCAAGAAACATAAACTTTTAGTGCATTTCCCATGGGCTCCTAAATTATGTCCAGGGATACAAAAGATTTGCTTTTTCTCCATACATTTAACCTTGAAAGTCTATTGTATCATAGCTTTCTCTTTCTGGATGCTTTTCTAAAAAAATATTTAGTTAACTCTTTAACATGAGCTGACTGTTCTTTTTGTGTATGCATTTTCGAGTAAACTTAAACAAAGCTGCAAGTCATATCCTACATGCTTTAACCAGGTGTTGCTCCAATTTTTTTTTCTTTCTTTGAGAAAAAGAATGCTACAAAGTTAGGTTTAGATTTGATTATTTACATGTCAACTTTCAAGACTAGAACAGATCCTGTCAAGTAATATGGCTACTCAATGTCACTCTGAAAATAACATGGGATTGAAGGGCTCCAAAAGGATCAAACCAGTTGCAAGAAGAGTTATCCATAAACAAAGAACAAACATAAGGGTACCTAAATACCAATCCTGTGCTGTGGCATGAAACTGTGGGCCAGTCCTAAATTTTAGCAGCTGGCATGAACTCATAGCACAATTGCTTAAATTCCATCTCAAAACCATGAAATATTCCATCTTTCTGTTTAAATTAGGCTATGACAAAGAAACAGTTGTGTTATGAAGTTCATAAAGTTCTGAAAATATTAGAAGCACCTTTCTCCAAAACTGTCATAGGAAAGAGAAAGGGCAACTCCCCTGACACTACTAATTAAAAAACCCAGTGCATTCATCTAGAGACATCTGAATTCCAAAACCTTCGCAAAATTCATCTCTTTCTCCAGAAGTCTCTACTGAATGCTCAAGATCCCCAACTAACATCCAGGGCTATATATGTGAGGGACAGCTCACATCACATATCTCAGGGAAAATGGCTACCCTTACATGTGGATAAAGCTTTCTCAGTCACAGGTAACACATTCCTACACAGTTTACTGCTGTGTAAAGAATTAAAATGGATCCTCCTGATGAAATTGCCTTCTTTATTCTAAATGAGGAGTCATGGTATCTCTACCTAGAAGCAATTGTGTTTGTTGACCACTTCTAATAGACCGATGGTGAAATGCTACACTTACTTTCCAGTGCTGCTAGCTGTATGAACAAGATAAACGATATAGGAATGCTGAAGGGGAACAAATGAGGGAGATTACACTGAAAAAAATCTGTAGGAATTGTGCTTGTTCCTGTTCCCCGTAAACTGTAACCTGTGAGCACATCATGAAATCTGAAAGACTACTTGAATACTTTTCCCCTTGTTTCAAGCAGAGTTTTTAAGTGAAAAATTCCTATGTGCGTGAATCTCTGCAATTCATATGCAGAACTCACAAGATGCAAGACCATGACCAGCCAAGATAAAAACAAACCATATACTAAACACAGAAGAATGAACTGAACAACTTCTAGTTGTTCACAGAGCAAGATCTGAAAATTACATTGAAGCCACTTTATTGCTGCTTACAGCCAAGTATTTCTGTGAGACAGGTTATTCAGTAATAGTATAAATAAGATGACCACGACAGAATAGCTGAATTAGGAGAAAATAAAGGGAATAAACTTGCAGTATCAATTAGTTCTAGCAGTTCTGTTTAGAAAACCATGTTAGGTCCTCTTACTAATGGAAAGACACTCTCAAATTTATAAAGTATCTTAAAGAAAGAAAAGCTAAAATGTATCACCAATTCAAAAATAAGGACCCATTGTTGTAGAACATGTAGTTATTAAGCCTAGATGTCTCAGGTTATGCAACTGTGCTGACCATTTATATGGGACTTGTTCTGTCAGTCCATTCCTAGTAACTGCCACTTCCAATGACCACACAAAATTTTACAGTGACACGAAGATCCAGAAATCATTAAGTTCCTCTATATATTTTCTAAATTAGCAGACTGGGAGAGGAGAGACACTATTAGTATTTCTACTGAGACAGGGGATATCATCCATCTTGTCTGGTTAGGTGGCTACTGCCAGTCAGCACTAGTGCACTGGCTTGACAGTGCACAAAAAAGCAACTGATGGTGGGTGCTGAGGCCATGGGTAAAACCTGAGATGTCAATATTAGGAAGCACAAATGAATTAGTGGTTTTACAGGGTGGGGATGAAGAAGCTTCAGAACATGGGGAAACCTGAGGTACTGTGCAATAGTGGCATCAAAGAATAGGAAGGGAGCTATGCCTATTATATATGATGGTGGAAGTGTGGGGATATAGGATAAATCTGTTTGATTCATGATTTGTCTTAATTTTGCTATCTTTTACTGTAATACAATGCAAGGTAGAAGTGATTGCTTTGTCATTACATGTTTTTGTAAACTTGAACTGTTCAATCTTCTCTCAGATTCATGTTTTAAGTACTTAAAATTGGTTAAGCAACAGTTAGTGCCCTAGGACAACTCCACCCCACATTTAAAATACATCCATCTTCCTCTTTCCCTAAAAGAACGTAACTGCAGTAGTCTTCTAAACATGGTTACAGGGTTAAACACAGCTTACACCTAGACACAGCTAGAATTGCTTAGATTCACCAGGATGAAATACATGTGGGTTGAAATAAGGAATTGAACCATCTGATTTTTATGACACTTGTTAATTCCAGCTTGTACCTGGCAACCCAAATAATGTATGTCAAGAGTCAATGCATGAAAATTATATTTCCAGGGCAGGCACCTGCAGCTACTGTCAAACTATGATTATTTCTTTTTTTTAATATGACAGGAAACACATTGTAGAGATTAAAGATTATTAAATTACACTTTCAAACAATAACAACTCTACTAGTTGAGCATTATACAAAGTACATGCTATTTACACCAGCTACTATAAAATTTCCTGCAATCTCATTTAATATTTGAAGTCCTCTAAACTACAAAACATTTATGCAATCTCAACTACTGTTCAATTGCTTTTAAATTTATCTAATTAAATTCCTTTCTTAGAACAAGAGCTGGCAGCACATCCAATTGCACTCATAATTTTTTTAACCTGAAATCAAGAAATTAATTCATAGGCATACAAATAGAATCTATTGCAAATTGATTTTTCCATTCTTTTCATAGCATCTTCCTACAAATCATTCCTAAACATTGTAAGAATAATATTCCCTTTTTCTAATATAATATACAAGGCTACTACATATATAACAGCTTTTCTTTTCCTTCCAAAATGGAATACCTGATGTCACTATTTGTTAACTGTTGTTAATAGTCATTCAAATCTATTTAGACCTAGAATATTACTTCAGAAAGACAAAGTCTAGAAGATTAAACAGGACTATAAAACTATAAGCAAGCTTTTCATCATTGCACACACTGATGCCTGCTTATACATTTCTCCGTTATTGTGAAGATGAAAAGTAAGGTGAAAGTTTCCTTATAGTAAACCCATTAGTAATTTTACTGTAGCACTAAATACATCCTGCTATGTTGGTAATGTACAAGGAGTAATACAAAAATTTAGTTCATAAATAGAAATGCTTTTTACCAGAGAATCAAATGCAGCTTGATGAATTTTCTGTGGTTTGGCATCTATAGGTTTGACACACCTTGTACATCCACCTACATATCACACAAACACAACTTTTATTTGAAGTTGAAAATCTGAAAATTAACATTTACAATCTACTTCAGTTGTAAAATTCAAATCAGTTCAGCAATTCATAACAATTTGCAGGTGGGCAAACAAACTGTACAGAGTAAGTCTAAAGTAGGTATGTATCACACCTAGGCAATGAAACCACACGAGTTGAATATTCACCATTATTTGATTTGTATTTAAAAGGCTGTTCACAAAAAGGTTATATATCTGCTGTATAACTGTTCTGATGCAAGGAAATAAGGGAAGCAATAAGAGGCACCTTTATATCCCCGTGGATTTGGAGAAGTTACATTATAGCTCCATTATAGCTTCAATTTAAAAAAAAAATCCTAAGCTATAATAGTTATTCTATTAAGAATGTAACTCATATAGAGCCCAAATGCTGGGGAGTCTGGGTTAAAAAGTATAATAAAATCACATACTCATAGTAACTGGAAACTCCTTCGTGTTCTAGATGAAAAGATTTGGAATATACTATAAAACCAAAACATGTACATTTCCCTTCTGACTGCAAAACCCAATGTAAAAAGTAACAAAACCTTTCTTTGTACCTAACAGTTTCTTTGGTGAAAAATGAGGGGATAAAGCAATGTAAATTTTTCTTTTCTCATTATAAAAATATTTAACATAAGAGAGGAGATGAGATTCTCGGAGAATGCTAAGAGAGTAAAAATCAATTTCTTTTCTAACAGAGTTTTTTTTTGTGGGATTTATCATATTTATTACAAAAAAACCTAAAACTTCTACATCACTTTTTCAGAGTTCAATCCAAATTACACTGAAGCAAATAAGAGTCATTCCACTAAAAGTCTATGGATCATCATTCTTCATTGAATGCATTCTGCATTAAGAAAACTACTAAACACAACCATGGTGCTCAAACCAGACAACTTTCCAAAAGGAAAAATAGAGACAACTTGTTTGAACAATTCTTCTGAAAAGCAGTATTCTCAAAAATACAATCATATTAATTCCAATGTCAAAAAGGCTATATGCTTAAAAGAATTTTTGGAGCGAGACTTTATACTGTTCGTATTTATCCAACCTCATTATTCCGTTACTGAAAACACATGTACCATATTTTGAATACTTCCAAGTATTTGCATTAGATATACTTGTTCAGATAAAGACAGATGATGATACTGAATTAAAGAAAACAAGGTCTTTTCTAATATAGGGAATGCATCATCGAGCAACTTCATTTCACCCACACAGCAAAGAAACAATATTAAACCCTACCACAGCTCTCACTTTCAAAACAACATATGCAGCAGTGCGGTCTCTATGGCAATTACTATTTTACTACACTTTTGTTTGTACTAACAATAACAACGTTTCTTTGTTGCAAGGGGGTTCACATGAACAAAAGAAAATGACAAAGGAAATCTACCAAGAAAAATGTGAACTTGCCTAAACCAAAGTTTTAACAAATGTGGAAAAATGTGTTTGTTCCCTGGAAAGAAATCTTTTTCCTCATTCTCCTTTCAACTACACTAATTCTAATTAAAAAAGCTTACAACAATAATTGTTAAGAAATGCACCCATCTAATTTGGTTTGAGGGACTAAAATAAGTATCTGCAATATGCATTTATTTCAACCACCTGATTTTTGTCATATCCTCAGAACTCATCTTTCAATTCAACTGCATAAGAAAACTGTCAAACCCATCCCAGTTCCTTTTAAGTTTAAAGGCAACAGTTCTACACAGCAAAAGCAGAGACGCAAGAGACTCACTTTTGTTTATCTTTAGGGCTTATTTAGCCATGCCATTTCAAATTGTTAAAGAATCACATCTCTATATCAACAGTACCTAGTATTTCTTGAAGTTACCAGAAAACCTCCACTTTCAAACTTAAACCATCTCATAGTTAACTCATTCACAGTAAAGACTGAAATAAAGGCAAATCTGACTCATGTATAATCATACATGGAAAGGCAGTTTTCTCCAATTTAGAGAAATGTTTTCTTAAAGCAAAGAGTAAGGAAAAATATTTTTCCTTAACACATCTGTTTTTTAGTTGTGATATACAACAGCACATAAAGGTAAGGGTTTTTTTCCAGCAAGTAATCTAATTGTGACTCAGCTTTTCTAACAACGCATGTTAGAAAGTAAAATCAGATCCTCCAACAGAAAAGCACAAAACACATAAAGTAACTTCTTAGCAAAGGGGACACATCATGAAAAAAAGGTTTTTCTAAATCAATGCAGGGCTGAGGCAGGAAAAGGAAGAAAAATTGGTTTATTCCTTGTGTACTTCCAGTATGGGGATGGTTTAGGAATGAATTTTTTTAAAACATTTTTCTTCTGCAGCTATCGCATTCTGAAATGATTAGAACATAAAATCCCCATAAGGAAGGACATGGTCAGCCTCAGACAATTTTGTTGTGAATGTTACACCAGCCAAACCATTCCACCAGTTTACAGTGTACCATAAAATATTTACACAAGCTATGAACTATAAAATATTTTCACATGAACTATAAAATATTTACACTATCAACATAAGTTAGGAAAGAATTATGTGCTGTCAAGCTGGTGTGATCCAGGAGTAAAGATTTTGTGGTCGCAGATTAAATAAAACCATTGCAAATCATCTGGAAAGTTACAGGGAATATTAGGTTAAACAAATTACTGCTTCCTGGTCTCTTGGATGGTAAATGTAACCAGGAAAGCATAGCTTATATTCTTCAAGCTAAGTTTTACCAACAACGTAAAGAAATGCTAGGCTCATAATCAAACTGTACTGACCTCTCTGAACGTTCCTTCTAGCAAGGTGTCCAGATGTTGAAGAGGAGCAGGAGTTTTGTCTTTGAATCGTGTCAGCAATCGCCGCTCAATAGCTCGAAACTGTACAGCCCTTTCAGATAATAGCTCCTGAAATTTTTCAGCATTCAAACGTAGCTGCAATTTAGGGGTTTTCAAGAATTCAGGTTAAGGGTCATATACATTACGTATGCACATTCCAAATGAAATGGGAGAATGATAGTAGAATTTTTGGGAGAGTGTGTATTATTCAAATCTGATAACGTCATTTATATTAGTTTCATATTTTACACCCCTCGTCAAGCTTATTAACATTTTCAAGAATGATCATTTGCCATGGAAAACAAAACTAATTTTCAACAGCCACAATAATCTGTGAAAAAGCATAAATATCTCATCAAGAAGCCTAATAACAAGAGTGAAATTTCACAACCAGGATTTGAAGGCTTCTTCTTGGTTTGGTGTGCTATTTATGACACATACACACAGTGTATTGGACTTGATATTCATTGCAGTAGAAAGTAAATGGTTATTGCCTAAAGCATAAGTAGAATAACTAAATTCTGCACTGTTTGAATTATTGTCTTTTTCTGAAGTAAAATCCGTTTTCTTTTTATATATACTGATCAGCTATAGCAAAAAAACTCTCTTGAAGTGTTCACAAAACTTTGAACATTGTACATCAAATGACCAGATAATAAGAACTCTTATTTTATCTTTTAATCACCTTAGCATTTTCTAGTACATGCCTCTAACACAAAAATCACTAAATAAAGGTGAGTCCTTTCAAAAAGCTGGGACTCCTGTGCACAACTGACATGCTGTAACTAGCAGAAGTTATCAGAAGAAACATTAAGTCACACAGCTTTCCACATGTGAGCATTATGACACACATCCATTTTAAAGTGCCCCAAAAGGAGCAGAAAAATTAAGTTTCCTAAATTTAGAAAACAGATTATATTTAAAAATAAGCAAATGTACCATTCCGCCACTACATTATTATTGAAGGACAGTTCAGGGAAGCTAAGAGAAAAAGAAACACTATGCAGCTTTTCTAGAAGTAGGAAGAAAGAAGGGACATCTTGGGTAAAATTCTCCCAAGCTTGCCAAAAAACAGTGTGTTGAAACTAACAGGGATGGGACCATTAGGATCCCCTTGATAGATCATTTGATATTTTTTAGACCAGATAATTATTCTAAAATTTCAGAAACTTCAGAAAGTTTCAGCCAGCTGAAACATAATAAGATCCTAAATGAGCATTCCAGCAATCACACCTATATTTCAAATTTCAATGTATTTAAGCTTGTCATACAATCTAATGAAGCCTATGTTTAAGGTATTTCTATAATACCAGTCACTAAGAAGAAAAACCCAAACTATTGAATTTCAAATTAGTTGAAAGACTAACAGAATAACTCATGTGCTTGAGAGACAGACATGGATCTAGGCTGACTCCCTAAAACATCCCAGAGAATCCCAGCTACAACTTCCATCTTTCTGTGTGGCGATGGCTCCACCTCACAGAAAATTTGGTAGCATGAAAGAACATCCAATAGTATGCCTCACTCTTACATACATATGTTGCTGGTTTTGTCCGTTACACAAGTTTAATAGAAATTTTCAAATAGCTATTCTCTTTTTTTTACTGGAAAGGCGGGGGGGAAGGAGTGCATATATTTTATTTTATAAATGTCCTGGTTTCACCTGGGATAGAGTTAATTGTCTTTCTAGTAGCTGGTATACTGCTGTTTTTGAGTTAGGTATGAGAAGGATGTTGATAACACACTGATGTTTTCAGTTGGTGCTAAGTAATGTTTGAACTAAGCCAAGGACTTCTCAGCTTCTCATGCCCAGCCAGCAAAAAGGCTGGACGGGCACAAGAAGCTGGGAGGGGACACAGCCAGGACAGCTGACCCAAACTGGCCAAAGGACTATTCCATACCATGTGACGTCATGTCCAGTATAGAAGCTGGGGGGAGTGGGGCTGGGGGGGATTGCTGCTCAGGAACTAACTGGGCATCGGTTGGCGAGTAGTTAACAATTGCATTGTGCATCACTTGTTTTGCATACTCCAATCCTTTTATTATTGTTGTCATTTTATTATTGTTATTGTTATCATTATTAGTTTCTTCCTTTCTGTTCTACTAAACTGTTCTTATCTCAACCCATGAGTTGTACCTTTTTTTTTCCCCAATTCTCTCCCCCATCCCACTGGGTCGGGGGGAGTAAGTGAGCGGCTGCATGGTGCTTAGTTACTAGCTGGGGTTAAACCATGACAATAAGCTATTTCTACAAGCTAGCTGAACTATTGGAGATTTTTCATTGTCATCTGCATGACCAAACAGGAAAAAGTAATTAAATTTATTTTATATCTGGTCTCGTAAACTCCCTGGAGTCTCCAATGCTACTTCTACAAGGGCAGTCAGTTTTTTAAATCTGAAGGGACTTTTTATATAATTACCAGGATGATTCAGAAAAAACAAAAATGCTCATGGCTTCATTATTACAGAAGAGTAAAGTAGTCTAAAACTAGGGACAAATTTTAGAAACAATTTTACAGCTAACATGACATTAGTGAATGAAGAACCCATGGCTTCTGTACAGGCAGTGAGCAGAAGGGCAAATACTAGTACTGTAATTTGTATCATTTGCAGACTGCACTAGCTACTTGCACTCTGCTAGTCACAAGGGCTGTTTCAGAGGCAAGGCATACTCTGTATGTTAAAAAATAAATGATGACATTTCTTCCACCACTATCCTAGATGCAGCTTTCTATTTTCTGAAAGACAAATGCCTGTGATAGCTATAGTTATAATCTGATAAATCATAGCACAACATACAATTTTTAAACTAGCAGAACATTAACGATTCACATATTATGTAACATACCTCAAAATGTCGATCAATTAGTTCAAAATATTCTTGCAGGGGAATTGAACCAGAAAAAGTACATGCAAAATCTTTGCAGTTTTGCTTCTTGAAATGTTCTTCGAGTCGAAGCATGAGCTCTTTTGTTATCAGCCAAAGGTCTTCTAACTGATCACTCTGGATCCTATATCGTTCTTTGAAAACAAGAACAAATACAAGACTAATAAACTCACATTTAAGCCACATACATTCACTACACAACATAGTTTAGATAACACACAAATTTAACTTGCTAACTGTATCCAAAGTCTATATGAGATTTTCATATGAGATACATGTTCACTAGTGCTAAAGAAATAATTGTATTTTATTTACATCAGTCCTAAATACTCTCTGTTTTATCCTAACTTTAACAGGCAATTTTGTAGCACAAAATAAAAGTATTTACTGCTTCAGGACTACTTACTTCAGAGTATGGGCCTGTTCATGAAGAACAAAAAGCTATGAAGAACTGCCATAATAAGGAAACAAGAGAATTACTGGATTATATTAAGTCATAACAACAGGCTGTCTGCAATTCTCTGCCATAACACAACCTTAGTGAGCTTTTCTGAGAGCTGGAGGCAGAATCAGGTTCAATTCACTTTGAACCATGACCAAAGCACAGCATCCTAAGCATCTGATAACAGTGGTAACAAACCCACTCCAATCCGCCTAAAATCTTGAACATCTTTTGGAAACAGTTATTGAGTTTTTAGATAATACACTCAATATAAATTTTATTACATCTCAACTTCCTAGGGTATCTTCTAGTAGGAAAAGTATTACTCTAACTAGTCACAGACAACAATACTCGGTTTTGATAGTGCTATGCTTCACTCTAAATACAGCTAATATTAGTAGAAGGTGATTTTTATCCATCTACACACTATGGCTTTGTAAAAATGGCTTAGTGTAGAAATGAAAGTGTTAATATAGTCTGAAGTGAAAAAACAAATCCTGTTAGCCCGCATCTGTCCCAGCAAATTAATTTAACTTAGCACATTTTAGTGAATTTCAAATTATCAAGCTAGTGGGATGAGATTTTATTTCTGTTGTTTTTAGTCCACATTTATATAATCCTCTCCTTCAATTTCCAGGAAATCAGAATTAACTGAATGTAGAGAGGAAAACATTGTGGAAAATCATAGCAGCATTTTAATATTATTTTTTTTCCAGATAAACACTTTCAAACAACAGTTCTTTATTTCTTTTCAGTAATCATCTACCAATACCTTATCCAAAAGAATAGATAGAAATAGAGCTATGAAGAAAAAGAGTTGCTGGGTTTGATACAAAATAGTTCTTTTTTTGCCCTTGTTAACAAGGTTCACAGTAAATCAAATCAACCAAAATTCTTTAGAACTTGAATGTACTTATTTAAAATTTTCTCAACATTAGTAATTCAAGATTGTTTGACATTACCACTGGCATCATTCCCAGGATATGTATTCCACTGAATAGAGAATGACAAATTCTGTTTACAGTGTAACAGGAAAGAAGCAAGTTTTATTTAAAAACATGCCTGTTAAAGAAAAGAACACCATCTGCTAAAGATAACATTCAACTTAATATCCATTTTTTAAACACTCACAGTGTAATGGCTGGACTTAGTTAGATGTATCATCATACTTTGCCTTAAGTGATTTTTCCTTGATGGAAATTAGCTCAGATGTTTTCAGGCGAAATCAACAGTCATTCCATTTATAATTGGCATATCTAATACATTAATGGTTTAAAATGGATAAAACTAATTTCCTCCAAAATGCATTTTCAGTTTCCATACATTGTTTTTTGGTCAATACAAACACAATCTAATTTTACCATGGCCTGAGTAGAGAGCATTGCAGCAATTTGCTTTACATGATCTTCCAGTTCTCAAAAAAGACAAATTAGATTTAGAAACTGTAGGAAACTGAGAATCTTTAGTTGTACTAAACACATGCTTTAAACAGAAATACAATGAAAAAAACTAAAGAAATAACTGTGCTTCTGCTCAACCTGTGCTTTTATAATAGTTAACCAACTTTTGTTAGCTTTTTCTTAAAATAAGCTCTGTTACAAAAAATTATAATAGGTTTTCAGAAAATTCTCATACAGAAAAGCAGGTGACTGAGGAGCACCAATAGGTTACATAGGTTACAAAGGCTTTTAACACTGTCCAGCTAGCACAACCTGCATTAAGAAGAGTTGCCCTGCCAGTAGGTTATCTGAAGGAAGTCTAGAAGATTCAGTTCACTTCTCAACTAGGAAGCCCGCATCAGCAGAAAAAAAAACCCCACAATTAGCAGTCAAGCCTTCTTTACACTTTGATTAAAAGACAGTTTTAAAAAATTTCAGAAAAAAAAAAATTAAAACCTTAATCTACATGGAGCAAGCTTCTTTTTAATATGTATTAACTGTCAAAATGAACTTCAGGCTGGGCTTCTTCGCAGCATCTGAAGAAGCCTGAGGTAACAGGCTGAAGTAACATCTTCAATTACTACTCTGTTCAAAATGGATTAGGTAATACAATTAAAAACAAATGTGAAAACAGATGTTATTCATGTTTGCAGCTTTAGCAGTGAAACCCAACTGAACCTGGAGACTTTCATTCCTACATGCAGTTCTTCCCATTTAGAACTTAAGGTCCATTTGATAAGGGATATGGAAAAAGATGTCTTCTTCCATTGTCCAAGATTAACTTCTTTCATGGAAAACCAGAAATAAGGATTGATCAGTCCCAATGAACTTTTGTACTTTTCTGAAACACCATTACTTTCAGTCACTATTTATCTACACATACAATTTTCTTTTTGAAGAACACTTCCACAATGATAATGTTGCATACGCACTTTTACAAAGTATAAAATCAGTGTTAAATTACATAGCAGATGAAGGACCTCCCAAATAATACATAATTTCATCTGCATTCATTAGTTCCATAGAAGATCTGTCCACTCAAGCACAATCATTTTGGTATCGTGACACTCCACCAAACAATGCTTTTGTATTATGGATAGTGTCTGCTCATAAAAACATTCAGAATTATGCTTGAGTGTCAGACCTTTTATAATTTTTTTTTTAATAAGTTTTACTTAGGTAACATTTCAAATAAGAAAACCCCCCTAAGAAATTCTGAAACCAACCCAATGCAATGCATGTACTGGATGCTGGAAACAGGCTGCTAACATAGAAGGTGGCATTAAACAACTAATTTGTTTTCTAATTCCCAAACACAACAAATGAGTAGTCACACTAAGAGAAACAGGTATTTTGAATCTCCTTTGTAAAGTGAACTTCACAAGTAAAGTGTGGGAAAGTTTACAGTAAGACTGCAAGCATCTTTCCTAGCTAGTGAATAAAAAAAACTGAGAGGAAAAGCTTGAGGGGTTGGGGTGGGGGAATTAAAAGGTAAAGCCTCACTAGAAGCTAAAATACATTCATTACATAGACACAAATTTGTCCCTTACACAGCATCAGATTTAGCAACTATGCAAAACAAAGTCCAAAACAAAGATTTAAATTGTAATCCAAAAAAACCCCCCATAGTTATTTATAAATCCTTTAAATCTTTAGTTTTTAGAAACTATCATTGCATGTCTAGTTAGTTAAAGCTGTTTAAGATCTACTATTTAAACAAATATTAAAAACCAACTAACAATAAAACAGCATGCAAATAATGCATACACAAACCAATACAAATGGGTTTCAACCTTAGAAATGTAAAGTGATTGTCGGTACAATGAAAGTTACTCTCCAGATGGTTTCTGTTTTTAACACATTTGATTACATTTGAAAAGGTATTAAATATTATCCCATAGCTCACAGCTGATGCCACAAATACTTATACAACCCATCGTGAATACTGATTTTTGAAAACAGTGAGGCAGATTGTTTTTGTGTCAAAAGAATTTCGCATCAACAAACTAGATTCTGATTTCTCACTCAAAACAGTTTTCATAAAGCATTCACACAGCGTTCCATTTGAATTCTCTGGAATGCACAATAGGTATTCTAGCTTTTCAATTTGTTAGTCTGCTGTATTAAATGAAGACTTTGTGCTCTGCTGGCATGCAAAATGCTAAACACAATTGAACTGATTTGGTTCCAATGCACATGCCAAAAAGAGTTTAGCAAGTTGAGTAGTTGTACAGGGCAAGACCATAAACTCTCCAAAATGAAAAGAACCAATCTTTTTTAAAGAGCACAAACTCACAGGTGGTTGGAACATAACTACTTAATTTACAAACTGCCCTATATGAGAGACACTGGACTAGGTAACAGCATATCTACATGCAAGTTCATACATTCTGTAGTCATAATAGGAAGGATATTGAATCCATAATCCTATACTTATAAAGATAAACAGGCATCTAAAGACCCGCATTTACTTAGATGTAGAGAAACAAGTAAAGTAGGGTCTGATGCCTAAAGTCAAGGATTACTGAAAGTCAGTGGAGAGTTAGAAACCTGCTTTTTAATCCCTTTCAAAAATTCCAGTAATGACTACTTCCAAACAGAGGTGTTTATATACCTTTGAGGAAAAGAGGGTTTTTTCCATTATTATAATTACAGTATTACTTCATGAATAAAACCATTGCTAAAAACTTGAAGAAAATCCAGTTTCTTCAGAGAATTGACACTGTAGTGTACTATATTTTGAGTATTATTTTTTGTTATAAAATTTTGTGCCTTCCCTAGTAACATAATTAGATACTTTAGAGGGGATAAGAAACAGTCAGTTAACACTTTGAAACTCCTGCATTAATTCTCATACAGTGATTATCCTTCTTTGTATGATCTGCATTCTCACATTGTACATATATTAACTGATGAGCAGGCCTCTTCTGCATTAATACTAATAGCACTTACGTGATGTTTTTGAAGCAAGAAGAGTGGTTTTTGAACCAGTTAAAAACTGAAATCCTAGAACATTTGCCTGGTCATCCTCAGATGGATCAACAAAGTCTGAAAGAGAAAGTTAAATAGAGTTTTCTATAATTTGACACTGGTATTCAACAAACCCTAAGCCATAGCCAGGACCATTTGAACATTTGCACAAGCAATGTAGGAAAGGCAATCCGAAGGAGACTGCTCCGCCTTCTTAGGGCTCAGAAGTAAAGAACATCAGCAGTAGTTTTGTATACCCTCCCTTCATTCACAGGTAGAAGCTGAGCCGCACACTTCTTGTTCTCCAGCCTGGAAACAAAAGGTAGATTTCTCAGAGGTTCAGTCTGTACCATCTAAAAAGAACTGTGATTAGTGTACAGCCAAAAGACTATCACCTTTTACTGGAGGCAAGGTCACCTTTAATTCAGATATTTATGCAAAAATTATGTGGAAATTACAATGAAAAATGTTTAAGTGCACTCTTTTTTCAGCTTTCAGCACAGAGCACTACAAACATCTAGCTTGCTAAAACTAGGTACTCTGCAAAGTCCATGCATGCCCACCTTTCTTTGCATTCCATGTAGTGGATCATACCAGGTTAAAAGGCTCAATTTTAGAGTACCATATTTTAAAAACTACTCCATGTCACCCCTCCTCCCACCTTCCCCTAAAAATAAGGCAAAACGGGGAGTAGGAGAGATACAATTTTTATTGAGTACACCAAGAATCCAAAGTTCCTTCACAGATCACATTATAAACAGCATGCTGCTTTCCCTGCACACCTCCCCCCCACCCATCACTGAAAATGGGATGAACAGAAGTCAGAAGGTTTTAATACCTTCTTCTGGAATACATTAGGCCTATGCTTTGTGTTGTATTTTCAACAATGCATCCCTATGTTAAAAATAAAATATCATGCTCTATTCTGAAAGCATTATTGCTTAGCCATAATGGAAGCCTACCTATGATTAAAACGCCAAAATCTAGACAGTTGAGAAAAAGCTTCTCTGTTTCAAGTATTACACAGCACACCCTTTTGAGAGAAAAGGTATATTTACTCTCAAAGTGAAGAAAATCATGCTACCAAAAACACCAATCATGTCTGCTCCACTGCTCTCAGACAAATGTACTATATAAGCTTTTCAAAAAGAGATGCAGCTCCTCCTTAAAAATACCATATTAAAGTTGTTGGCCCATACGGCTCTCTGAAAACTGTTCCAGAACCCTGAAGTTCAGAAACTTAGTCACTGCCAGACTGAACTTTTTCACAATCACTTTATAAGCCCTGTTTATTCATTTATTCTTGTGCTAATATGATCATCTAGATCCATGACACAGCCACAAAATATTTACTGAAGGCAACTGTATTCCCTTTTTTTGCCTGTGTTTTATTAAGCTAAATGAGTCACTTCAATTCTCCTCTTCAAATCCCTAGATAATGTTCATAGCCTTTTTCTACACTTTTGAGTTTGAATTAATTTTTATTTAATATCAGCAACCAGCACTCAGTGTGCCAGTTCATAGTAACATGATATTAGTTTCTTGCATGGAAACATTTTGCCTAATGCGTCCTCAGTTCTTATGTGTTTGCTTATGATTGTACCTTATTGTACCACAGAGAATTCCTGTGGTAATTTCCCCCTCCTCTCTATCTTCCAAATTATGAGCACATAATTACAGCTGAAATTATTTTCATAACATTACACTTTATAGTACCCAATTTCATTCTTCTTTTTCCAGTCCTAAATGGCACCTAATTCCTCCTTCATACTATTTTAATATTGTCCTGAATATAAAACGTAGCTGAGGTCTGCGCATCAGAAAATATCACTAAGTACATTTCTTCTTTTTGGTCCAAGAAGGCTAATGGAATTATTAAATAAGATCAGGCTCCAGATCAATGCATCAAGAACTCCACAAGTCTTCCTCCAAAGCAACTGTACCCCTTACATACAATATTTACCACTTTTGCTTTGCCCTGCTTATCTTTTTTCAAATGAATGCCCATGTTTTCCCCATTACAACACCACTGATAGAATTTTATGTAAAATGATTTTCTGGATACATAAAAATTAGATGTCTATCATGACCACTGTGTAAAGAAATCTGCAGTTTTACCAGAGACAGATACACTAGCCCAGATGGATTATTATTGAAATATTATGACATTGTTTCTTTCAAAATATACTTTTTGAACATTCTAACATTAGCTTTGTTAATTACCTCATTACTTTGCACAGACAAACAATTCCTGTTGGAATTCCTAACACATTTCCTTCTATAGACATATTTAAAAACCTACCTGGAAATATGGTGAGAAAACTGATGGGAGGCTTATTGGTATCAATAGTTAGCTTGTGGTTTGCTGCTTTTGAAGATTGAGCTGGAAAGCAAATTAACCGCAAAGGCAGCCTGAAGTTACACTGTGCAACTTTCGGTATTCCTAAAACGAAAGAACACAAATTCATCTTTCATATCTGTATCCTGAATACAAGATACTTCATACTGGTGTCCTCAAAGAGGTAAAACAAGATTTTTTTAATGTGATTAAGGAATATGTTAAAACAAAAACTATGTAAAATTGTCAATTTTTGTTAAATTTTGTACCTAAAATACCTTTAAATTTGAATACTTCTAATTACCTTTTCAGGTGAACATTTTCAACTGAATGGGAAAGCAAGAGTTATTAGCCAAATCCACTGCATACCTGTATTTGTACCAATTAACATGCAGCAAAGATTAACATTTTCTTTAATGCTCTAGACAAACTATTCTACTCTAACAGAGACAACAGCTGTGTGATTACTCATGATGCTTCAAACACAAAATTAAAGCATGTATGTTTTCATCAGGAATATCACAAACTAAATCATTTTTAAGAAGACATTTACTCTTTTTTTTTATACTTTTAAATATCATCTATACAACCTTCATATCATCTGTCAGAGGTTTGTGGCTTAGAAAAAAAATTTATCTAATTGAGATTATTACCCAAAGGTATATTAAATTCTATCTTTCAACTCATTGCATCATAACAAAATAGAACTGTAGAACAAACTGGCTACTGCCTTTGGTATTGGGATCTAATATCATATGCAATTTTATCAGAATGGTGCAAAAGAAAAGAGGGAGTTTTAACACTAACATTTAGAAAACATATTCTTTAGAATGTGTAGAAAATTTGCTCAAATATACACATTGTTTAAAATCATCGGCATGTCAGGAATTGCCCAGTATGTTCTATGTGAAGGGTAAAAGTGCTAGTTGCCATAAAATACGGAGTTCTTGCTCTTTTAGGAAGCCACGTTATGTTTTTTTTTAGGAGGATTTTTTGATGAAGCAGCTAACAGGAAAACCTTGTTTTGTTTGGGTACAGACATCACTATAGGCACCAATATTCATCTTATTGAGAATAGTATTAATGCCATAGCAACAATCACTCATTCTCTCCCCAATAACCCACGAAACTCAAACATTAACCCCCCACTCACCTCAGCAGAATTTAACAAAGCACATTTTTCGAGGGAATAAAGTAAGTTACTGTCACAGATTATATGGGGACGGAAAAATCATGAAACTGAAAGCTACACAGAGGATATCAGTCATGTAAGATTAGCAGGTTAGTATAAAAATAGAGCTCAACCATTTAATAGTCATTCAAGCAACCATTTTTGCTAACAATTTTGCTTGCTGCTTCGCTGATCTCTTGCAATGAAAAATTATTTCTAAGACTCATCTCAGGCGAAAAATGTTATTAGAAGGCTCAGATTTATCCCTCTGGTTTCAATTCATTACATCTTTTGGCTGGCTTATAATGCCTCCAAGTAACTACTCTGCAGCAGCTTGTAAAAAAGCAAAATCAGTGTAAAACAAGCAGAAAGATTAAGACAGGTCCTCAAAACTAGGACATCCCTGGGTTCCAAGGAAAATTCCTGAAAAAATACTTGACAATATACCCATGACCTTTCAGAATGATTCACTCAACTGTATCTTGAAATATTTCAAAACTGCATTTTGAAATATTTTTATATTTAAAACAAGATGTTTTTCTTCTTCTTTCAAACCAGCTTTTCCTAGATAGTCTGCTCTCAGTCTGCCTCATCATAAACATAATTGTTCAATATTTGAGACAAAGGTCAAATCAAAACTAAATCAAATCATATCTGGCTTTGGGAGAGGCCTCGGGAGATTTCTACTTGATGAGTCCCAAACAACTATATATAAGAAAATAAAACAAAAAACCTTCAACAAAATTTATCAGTACAGTGAAAAACTCTTGCTGGGAAATGCTTTCAGAGTATTACAGAATTTTAAATGGTAGTAAAGAAACACAAAGCAGTAGCAAAGTGTGGGAGCCAGAACTTCCTCAATCCTTTGGTGGTATGTCTAGTAATACAATCTCACCTCATCTACAGTTACAATACATTGCACAACATACAATTTTAGCACTGTAATAAAGAAAAAATGTGAAAAAAAATTCTGATTCTATTCTAATCTGAAACACAACAGAAATTTTGTAACATTATCTCATAAGTTACTACTATTTAAAGGCATACTATGCACTTACCTGATAAAAGTAATAAAACAGTTACATGCACTGTAGTTACAATTTCACTTCCAAAGTACTCGTGCATTCATCTTAATTATATTTGAAACATAACATTGATGTACATGACATAAAACATTAAAGCTCAGATCTCTAATTTAGGATGTTAAATATTCAGAGAATGTATGCTTCTTCTGGTATTGATGACCTTGAATTTAACCAGTCCAGTGCACCTCACAGTAACCCAAATAAATTTTGTCCCAGATAATTCTGCAAAGTTTACTGTGCTCCACAATACTCTCTTCAGCATCAGGATTTCATCTGGAGTAAAAATTTCTTAAAACAAAATTCAAGTCTTCATTTTTAGAATGTTACCCTTTCAAATTATATACATTTATTTTTAAATAGTTTATTTATATATTTACTGTATTTTTAATAATTTTTAAAATTACTTTGTATAGCAGAAAACTGCCACATGGTGATAGCTATTCTTGCCAAAAATAGTATTTTATTGAGATGGTTCAAGCATCTATTTCCTGTATGGCACCTCAAGGTCCCCCAAAACATCCAGAAACCAGAAAAGGAAAGGAACCGTTAATGCAGTTATCTGCTTTTTTACTTCATTTAGTATGCTCATAAGAGCATAAGTATTGAAAAACAAGACTCAAATATACATACATCTATATGTAAAGCTTCTGTTTAGGAAAACTGCAAAACTGAAAACACCCTTTTGGTTGATCTATAAATCTATGACAAGCAACTTTTTTCCCTCCCCGAAACATGAAGATATTTGTACTTATATATCTTTAAAGTTAGTAAAATATCCCCTACAAGGACTGTACCTTTTCAACACATGTACACAATTACACTGCAAAACTATCCTTCTCTCTTTTTAGTCTAGCTATACATAAGCTAACTTTCCAGTCCTGTTTTGTCTTTTAATTGTACCTTTTGCAGGTATCACATCTATCACAATCACAGCTATGTTTTGTCCTGCTGGTATTCTCAGTTAGAAAGCAGCCTTTTAGCCATGAATAAGATGTTTCCAATTGAAATTGGAATGAAGAGATGTTAAGCGACATCATTCTCGGAGCTAGTCAGTCCAAACAGCATAGCATTAGCTACAAATCCTTAATAGCTGTTTCAGTTGCACCAAAAAAGCTATAATTTAGCTGCCTAAGTTCTTGCTGAAACTTGAAAAAAATAGCTAAAAATATAGTAAAGAAAAAACATACAATTGTGTTTTCCATTTCCAATCTCAATGCACAAGGCACAAATACTTTGCAAAATTCCTATGTTACATATGAGAAAGTGCAACATGCTACAAAAAATGTACTTACTACTTTCTATTTTCCCCATGGGTAATTGTCTTCTTATGTCTAAGCCTCATTTACGTTCAATCGTCTCAAATATTCACAGCTTCATGGGGTCAAACCAAGGATAATAAGAACTTACAGAAATAATAGGTAAAATAACTCTGTTCCAAATCTGCTTTATTCAGCATATGCTGTCATTCATGAAACCATTTGAACTTTGCATTTTTTCCATTCACTCACCTTCAGGATTGAGCTCTACCGTATAACCAGCAATGGAACAAAAGAAAAAAAAAAAAAGGATACATAAGATGTTACTCAAATAAGAAAAAAAGGAAATGTAGTAACAGGTTTTAAAGAACTTAAGCCACGTTTGTTAAGTAGACAATACATAAAGACATAATACTAGCCAAAAAGCAGACATGAGGCCACATTCATCAATAGTGCAATCCCATCCAACTAAGTGACTCATAAACCTTCAGCTGTATGAATCCCACAGAGATACACTGAACACTGATTTGGCCACAAATATGGATATCTTAAACAAACAAAGGGGAAAAAGTCTCTATTCAGATAAAATGAAGTCACAAAGGCACTTAACTTTTGTTTACTAGTATATTACACTTAAGGATTTGATTGCTTTGTAGAAGTAACACCAGTATGTGTATGTAATGTAATGGAATAGATTTATACCAGCTTAATAATTAATAAATACCCCAAAATTTAGCAAGATCTTAATTATGCTGCTTTATTTAGAAGTCTTCCAAATTCTACCATTAAAAGTAAGTTTTTAAAATTTCTTCCACAGTTTCCTAATTCTGTTAGATGTCATGTCTTCTGGGGATTTTTTTTTAATTGCATATAAACAAATATACTTAAGATACAAGATTTCTTTACTTCCCTAACCAAAAGGCTTGCAAAATCCAGCCTAATATCTAAAATATAAGCTTAAGTTTAACTAGTATCACCTGAAAGAAATAATACTTTCATTTGCTGGTGAGAAATACCCTTTAAGTTTGATACTCTGGTCTTGCAAAGCAAAATCACAGAAGCAAGACCAGGAAAACAAAAAGCAAGCTTTCAAAATCAGAGGATCCAAGATACTCAAAAGTATATATACTACCTATACATTCGTACCACAAAACCTGTCTAAAGCCACATCATTAAGTTGGATACTTATGAAGGTACAGCATCTCATTCACAAGGAATAAGCAGAGTCACAAGACAGAGGGACTGAAGTTGTACAAGCTGTTTGTGCAGGCTCCCAAGAAAAAAGGGAAGAGCATCCTTTCCTCTCCCACCCTCTGCACATATCTGCAAGCCTTGTCTACAGAGGGTAAGATCAAGTTCTTTAAAAACATGAGTTTCAGTTTTGTCTAGAAATAAACATTTCAATCATCACATAGCCTAGACTATCATCATAAACACAATGTTTCAAGTGAGAAGTGATGTGAAGTAAATGCTTAAATAAAAATGTCTACACAGGATAAGGTACTCAAGACCACCACCCTTCACAGAAGCCCTGACTCCACATGCATTTCTTTGATGCCAGTCAACTTACTCCATGTCACCATTCCACTTGCACTGGCACAGCTCTGTGTTTGCACAGTGAACCAAATCAGCAAATCTATCTGAGAAATAACTGTTGATTGCATAAGCACAACAGGGGAGGAGGAGGTGCAGGAGCAAAGCCAAGCAGTGAGAAGTGAAGAACAGACAGCTTAAACCAGTTTACGCTGCTTTTAACTTAACGTGGAATCCCTGCCTAAATAGAGTTTCTCTGGCACCTGACACATTCACAAGGCTGTGTGTAGAAAACTAAGCTAATCAGTCTTCAGTTATGGATAGCAGTGTAAATTCACATATTCTATCACTAGGGTCATTAAGGCATTATAAAACAGAACTACTTAGTTTCTGTTCCTTTGGGTTAGTTTATTTGTTTAGAATGAATATGTTCAACTGTTAAAAGGGTAGTGAGGGACAATCACTCCCAATGCTTATTAAAATCTCGTCTGTGGGGAGGTAGTTATTGTCACATTTGCTGGCAGCCCAGAAGGCTGAAGAGTCATAAAGATGTAATTAACTTCTCACTCCCAAAGGTGGTCCCTTAAAGCGAAGAACAGGAGCAAATCGATAGGACAGGGTAGGAAAGCTTGTACAGCTGCTTCCTAAGCCATAAGCACATGATTTTATCTCTATAAGACCAATTACATCATTTAATGATGCTACATAAAACATTAACTAAAACTGAAGGCTAGACTCTGATACACACTATTTCTTTATTACTACTGCTTCAGTATATTTCAAAAGAACATTTATAAGAAATACGTAAAGAAAAAAAACTCAAAAAAGGCAAATCAATTTGAAACCTCCAGTGGCTTACCTGTTGGTGTACTATATGAAACCACACAACTTCCTTCTAGTTCTGATGGAGAACAACTCCCCTTCAAAAAGACAGACAGGACCACGGTTTCAGATGAATCTGGTTCTAAAAACAATACAGAGTTAAATCAAGTAATAGGAGCATCCAAATGAAAGCAACATTTTCTAGCACTTTGGGAAATATCCTACTAAATTATGATAGTTGTTTTCATCAGTTCACCTTTATCAAATCACTGGACATGTTTGGTTTTTTTAAATCCGTAATTTGTAAAAGGCAAACTAGTCTCTCCAACTTATAACTATCTTGAAGCATAACCAGTAAAACAATTCAGCACACTGAACACAGATAATATCAAAACAAATGCAGTTTTATACTGTGATTTTAATATTTTACAAAGCCATCAGCCCTTTGCTCCTGTCACATGTTGATAAAACATAAGAATTCTCCTTTCAGATGACAGCAGCAGTCAGTTAAGCCCTGTTTCATTACTGCATATTTCAGAGCAGAATTGGTCTGCAGTCCCAACTGAGGCAGCATGACATACTTCTCTGGTCTTTAGCTCCACTTAGTCTTCAAGGCAATTCCACCTGCAGCCTTATCAACAGAGCTGGAAAAACACTAGAATCACCAAACAATTGATGCCAAGTTGGGAACATATGCTAGACTGTCCACAGGTGAACAAGCTTTCTGTTCCTGCTTTTAGCTCAGCAGTGCCATTTCTACATAGACAGAACTGCCAGCAAAACAAAGTGCCCCAGCAAAAGTACCACAGAATAACTGATTTTTTTTCTCTCCATCATGAAGCTGTCACCCTGCCTCTCCTCACCTGCCATGCATCACACCATAATCAAGGAAGCAACTCCATTCCTTTCTACTGTGTCTTCCTCCACCAATCTAGAAGCTGCAGAGTGCAGGCAAGGCAAATTTGTAATTGCTTTAACTGCAGTACATCTGCAGCAATGCACTTGATGGAGGCTGGACTATACCTTTCAAACATTCTCAGAAAAAGTAATATGATACAATAGCTGTAATGGTACTATAATAATTTACCTAAATCATCAAAGACGAACTGGTCACAGGTCACTGCTAATGGAGCTTGTACACATACTGCCAGGTTTGGTTTCTGCGCAGTCACTCTGCTCTGTATTGTTATCTAAATCAAGTGACATACAGAAGTATTTAAAGGAAGCAACAAATCAATCTCTGTATAGCAGAAAACAAACATAACCAGCAAAAAGATATGAAAAACCTGCAAAGAGCAATTCAGCAACAACATTTAAGAACTTCAAATTTCAACTTCAAAACCAGTAGTTTCCTTTTACAAGTGTTATTTACTTACAGCCAATAATGGAACACAATAACCTGAAATGCTACAAAAACCTGAAGGGATTTCTCATGTTCTTTGTAATTTTAACTCATGACAAACTAATGCTAAAGTGTTAATTAAAATGTTAATAGTTTGCAAGTATCATGTGCCTTTGTTCAAATGTAATAAATAAAATGTTGCCTCTTTTAGGTGACTAAAGTAAAAAAACACAAAGAATAAAAACAAAGCTAACCAAAGAAATTATTTCCTTTAACTACAAAGAGCAATACATAGTCTTCTGAGTAACTTCAGAGACAAGTTCTATTTATTTTTTTACTGCAAACAAATTCTAAAGTTCAATATGCACGATACCCAGCACAACTACAACTCTAGATATGAGAGTTGACCTAACCATAAACCATGGAGTTGCCCTGGTTCCTTCTACTGTAGGCAGTTATTTCTCTGCTAAACCAATGGATATCAAAAGAATGTCCTTAACTGAGATCTAAAATGAAACCATAGCAGTGACTGAGATCTGAACATGGTCTGCCTATATGGGCTGCATTTGGGCTGCAAACAGGCCCTCGGATAATCCATTGCTATTAATGCTAGCAAGGAACAATCACATCTACCTCTGTACCTATATCAGGTACACTTTGCCCCATTTTCTGAAGCCAGAATCTCAATAAGATGAATAATGAAGATGGAATAGATAGCCTTACAGATGTTATGCCAATTAAATGAGCTAAAAACATGCAGGCATGAGACTGCACACTTCAGAATTTGTAATCAAGACAGTGATATTTAAAGTTACTGGGGAATGCTACTTCAGTATATTTCTCAATTATGTTTGGCTTTCTGCTGCATATAGGAGCCTGAAGTGAAGAATCCTCTTATCCAGCAACTTTTGTCAAAAGTATCTAATTTTATTAAAACTTTTCTGACAGGCCTGTCATTGGTGCAAAATTAAATTTAAAAATTCAGCTTTTTAATATAAAAATAAGTGTTACAAATTCTGGAATTTTTTTTAGAGCACGACCACCATTACAATGGCCAAATAATATTCATTAGTAACATTACCTACTTTGCAGAAAACATGCAAGGTATTCATATACATTGGTTGCAGTTGTGCAATTCAATAAAATATTTAATTTTAAAATTTATCAAAATTGTTCTCAACTTGTCCAGATTCAGTGGTTAAGTTCAAATTAGTCTGACAGGACTCATAACATGCAACCATAATGTACAATTATTTCTTACTTTATAAGAACCAATGCTTATAACTTCGTAAATATTAAAGAGTTGAATCCATTAATTAAAAGGATTTTTCCATCAATTGCTATTAATTAGAATGGAGTTATACGAAGATCAGTTAAATGAACTTATCACAGGAAAATATATTCTGGAAAAAGTTGAATGCATGGTAACTGCTACAATTAATATTTTTGTTTCATTAAAAGGTATAAGATGCATAAAAAAAGAAAACAGAAAGGGGAATTATAAAGTCTTCCCATTAAAAAGCTTATGAAATATATGAACACATCCATGCTCATTTTAAACAGTGTTTGCCATTGGCCTTACAATAGCAATAATGAGGAGATGAGGGAGAACAATGGGAGTTACCTGCATTCCCAATACTGAAATTATAACTGCTCTCCAAAAATCAGATTTGGCAATTATAAACACAGTACTTTCTTCTGTAATAACTCACTTATACAATATATTGCCTTCAATGTAAACTAAAAGCTGATAAATTCATACCCTTCTGGAGGTAATTTAAATTTACATTACATATTTTAAGGTACACCTATATTCACAGCCTGATTCAAAGTCCAATGCCATTGACCTGAACTTCTTTGAGCAAAACTGTCACAGACTTTATGAGGATTAGGATTTTATTCTGTAACATTTTAGTATCTAAAAATGCAGAAAATTACTGTATTTAGGCAATACTGAGGAGAAACTACACTTGCACACACGTGCATACCTATGCACATACACACTCACACTTTCTTTAGAATCAGTTACAGGCAGCAACTCTCATAGGACTGCAATGATGTCAATTTTCAAATTAGATTTTCCTAGCAATTTTTTTCACTAGCAAAAGCTATGAAAGTCTTTTTACAAAAGAAAGTCTATTTTTGCTTATTAACAACTAAAAAGGCAGCTGAAGATAACAAACGTCACACTTTGAGTAACCAAACATTTATTCCCTTTGAAAAGCGTTGGAAGAATTATTCTTACAACTTCAACAACTAATAATGTTTTCGTGTCTGCTTCTTGATAAGCCTATCAAAAATAAAACTCCAATCACTTTCTGACTTCAGCAGAAGGCTTGCTAGAATGACACCTTGTCATAGTAAGGAGAAAAAGAATTAAGTATATATCACATTTCAAATTTTACTCATTTTCATGATTTAAGTGAAATACACAGAAAGTGACAGGTTTGTTAAAATTTGCCACCGCTATTTGAAAGCTACTGTTTGAGACAGGCACAGTACCTTTACTGTAACTGATGGTACTGCCTCTGCTTTTACCTCACTGTCAATGGCTTGCTGTGAAGAAAAAGATGAAAACAGAGTAAATTCAATACTACACATGAATGAATGAACACAATGAATGCAATATTACTTTCCTACCATCAACTTGGTAAACCAGGAATTAACAGTAAAGGACTTATCATTCCTATGACAGATTAAAATACACAAAATACATTTCTGAGTTCCTTCTGAAAATGTAAAGTCTCCGTTTGAAATTGCCTGCAAAAAGGATAGCAAAAGGTCATGAATGTTGTGTATATAAGAAACTAATACACTCTGATGTATATATGAATATTTGAAACTGTTTTGTTTGGCACACTACTTTCCACTGTATATTTTATTTAAATTCTGGAAATACCTTCTGTTATTCAGCAGGGAAAGGTGACTTCCAATCTGCCAATGTATTATATGCGCACCATAGTATGTGCTACAAAATCATCACACACTATCTTATAATCAGAAATATATTTTGAACTTCAAAAGAAAATTATAGCAGGCATCTTGCTACTCCTGCTAATTTCTATTTCAATAGGCAATTCCATCTAATTCAAAATCCATCCTGACCTTGCTGTGTATTTTAATATCTACAGTTTAAAAAAATGTTCCTGTTTAAAATATTTTATTTTAAAGAAACACTTCACTTCTGCTATAATATCAAATTACTGACTTGAACTCACACCTTCTCTTGATAAAAGAGTATATTAAGAACAATCTGATGTCCTCTACCCACCCTCCTTTTCATCCCAACATGCCAGTATAAGATCCACATCTGCAAGGTTCCTAAGAAGTCAGGAAGCTGGTAGGCTCTCTGGGTTCTAGAAGTAGAACTTACATTTGTACATTGTGTATCTTTTTAAGTTAAAAAAACATAGCTACTTTCATACTGGTTGTCATGCCCACTGTTTGTGGTCACCAGTGGTTGATTCTGAAGCAACAATAGGGATCCAAAGAGATTGATCCTTACCATATTCAGCTTTCAGAAATCAGCTGGATTTCCTGGATCAGAGGCCATACACAGGAGGTGGTGTTAAATAAGCAAGTGGAAGACCATTCTGGTTATCTAATCCATTTTAATACATCTGTATCCTTTTTGCTTTTACCACACACATCGCACTTTGAATCTTTTCACATGTGCGGAAGTAGTATCTGCAAGCCTGTAGGTTCCAAGATCACTGCAGAAGCCCTAAAACTGTTCCCACATTTGCTGTATTGATCCTTCCCCATGAAGCATCTTATCACATTTTTCCTTTCTAGATGGCTACTGAAGGAACCCCCAGGAAAGCCTACCACACAGGAAACTAAGATATATAGACAGCCTTGGGAAATAAAGATTTAAGGCTGTGGTTCAGTTGAAACATTGAGTTACTTATATATGAAACAGACCTTTTGCATCTGGAAGGTTGAGCAAATGAGCCCAGCAGCATTAGAGCATTCTATGGACTTAACAGTTCTAAGCGTTGTGAGCAGATTATTGCAGCTAGCCAAGACCATGTCACACTCTCCTTTCTTCCACAGACAAGTGCTAGGACACTAGCACATTATAAAGAGGTGCCTTTATCACAGAAAAATAGTAGTAGAGGTAGCAGTAGTAACAATAACAGAGTTTAAATAAATATATCAAATATATATATACACACACAAGTATTAAAAAGCAGCTCCTTGTGTATTTTTTAAACAGTAAGTAGCCCTGAAAAAACAGTTTTGCAGAAATTAGTGGCCAAAAATGACTAATTACAGATGTTCTAGTGCAATTAGTACATTCTGAATTGTTAAAATGAAAAGTTTTAAGAGACAATATAAGCTCTCCTAAATCTTCATGTGAATTCATTTTTATAAACTAGGTATGTATACAAGATGAATAAACTCATTAGGCTGCAACACCAAAGAATACTGAACGATACCTTGCCAGAGAAAGATTATTTCTTACAACACATCTTTGAGTGGTTCATGTATTCTATCTTTAAAAGATACACAGAGTGACACTTTTACTGTTTCCCCCATATTACTAACTGCTCACCATTAAAAATTCTCACTACTATGAAGTTATTCCAGATCCAAAGTTCTCATTCACTTACATTTGCTTAGACAGGAATCTAAAGGTCCCCAGAAAGAAGATGCTAAATAATTTTAATAATTCTAGTTAAAATCATTAACAAAAGTGCATTTTAATTAAATGAAAACTGGGGGCTATGCAGAAGCTCAGTCCAACAAATACAAATATGTAGTAACCACTATCCATGATCGACCATTATTTACTCATGTATGAAACCGAAGTTTTCAGTGCAATTTTCTTTTTATACAGGTACATACAGATTCTGCATCCAAATCAGGTGAAACTTCTGCTGTGACAATTAGATCTCTGTGTTTTTCAGATTTGGGCAAAATATCTGAAACAAAAAGTAAATCAGCTCTCCTTTAACAAACATGCAGCTACGTTTCTAAAAATAATACAATTTCAACATTATATTACCTTATATTTCCTCCATCATTATATACTTATAAATATTTTATATTGATATATAAATGATTAATATATAATATTTATAATGTAATATTTATATTACATTTATATCTCAACAATACATTACCTGATGATTTCCAAGACTGCCAACATACAAGGCAAAGAATGCTATGAACTCATTTATATCCATGATAGAACCATATGTAAAAAAAGTTGTACAGATTATAAGCTAGGCACTTAATAACAATCTCTTAAGAGTCCACAAGTCCAGGTCTAAGGTATTTGTGTTTTTCTGAAAAGCACTTTTATTTCTTAATACTAAATGTATTGGGAAAAGTAGAAGCCAAACAGGAAATGTATAGTTCCCAAAGTAACAAACAGTAAAGACTTAATGTAAAGGGGAAATTAACATATAATAGTTGAAGGCATGAGCACATTCAGAAAGCTGCAAGAATTTTATTACCCATAGGGTTCTGAAAATGACCCAGAACTAGTAGGCAGCACATTATCTCTTTCTAACAAGAGGGTCAAGGGAAAAGATTTTGATGAAGACAGAAAATAAGTTTTTATTTTCTTGTGCTCAGAGAAAAATGCCTCCCTTTACTACAAGGAAAAAATGCAAAACAAAAACACATTCCTCCAATATCAACTACCAAAGAAGCCTAGGCCTGTTTCATACTGCCACAATTGCACACAACTGGTTCTGCCAATTACACCTAGATCAGCACAATCCATTCCACTTGTACAGGTAAGAAAATATTTTCCTTTTCTATCCCTTCTTAAGCATTTCTCTTCAGGTTGCTTCTTCAAGCAAACTATGATGCAACTTCTGTCATACAGTTATTTTTTCAATTAGAAATAGGACAGAGATCACAACCAAAGTTTACATGTAAGTATCAGCTTTTTCTTACTATTAAACAGAGCCAAAACACCTATGTTTAATCACTTATGTCATCCAGACTGATGCAAGTAACACTAGATTTAAGTCAGTATAACAGTTAAGATTTTAAAATATTTCATTGGTTTATAATGTAAATCCTTATTCTTCAAAATGTATAAAACAACTTAAGTTCAACAGTTTAATGGTCAGCACTGGACAGAAATACAAGATGTTTATGGAAATAACTAGTCTTAAGGTTTTTTTTTTATATATGATGACCTAATTCTAAATACCTTCCATGTTTGGAAGTCAAAATGAAACAAAGAAAAATTATTTCCATATAAGGGTAGGTATTTTCAAAACAACACAAGCTCTTACTGCACAAATGTGAATCCAAAAGACAGAAAAGTCAATGGCTCATTTTAAAGATTATGCTTAGGAGTAACTTCATGGTGACCAACGTTCAAAAGTGTTTTGTATTCAACTAGACATGATTAGCAGTTATTTTAAGACTTAGCTAAAGTACTAAGAAAAAAGCCAAAATGAAACAAAGCCAAAAATCCAAAACTGAATGGCATTCTTCAGAAGTAAAATGTTCTGTTGTAAAAAAGGTTTTCTCACAAGTTTTACATCCAGTTAAAGCCAAACACAACATCATTAGAGCACCTCTCCACAACGGAAAGAGCATTCATAAAAACTCATCTGAAAACACCACTGTAACACCTTAGTTCAGATGAGAAAGATTGAGGAAGAAAAATAAATTAAGAGGAAGAGAGAATGTGAAAAAGATCAACAATATTCACAGTAAACTTGTCAACTGTAGTTATTAGAAAAGTTATAAAGGACAGCTGTGTTTCCTTTCTCCCTCTCTCTCCATCTTTCACACAATATGTTAAAGCTAACAAACAGATGTTGATTCACTTCAAATGGGTTTATTCCTTCCATTATGCTTTTCTTTCCATTGGTTATGATAGCCAGACAAAATTGTCAAAACACTTACAAAGAAGGGCTGTGGTAAATATCAATGGAATTCACCCATACCTATATGTTTAAATAACCAATTACTGGATTTGTAAAATTAAAAAACTGATATTAGTCTATCACAAAGTTACATGCAACTACGAAAAAGAAATATTTGAGTTGTAGCATCAAGCTCACAACTGCAGATAAATCATTGCTTATTTTCTAGCGATTTCAACTGTGAGCTTTTTCGCTCTTTCTCACACAGAAAGCCACGACTATTTCTTTAATGCATTTTAAGAACATACTAACTATCATCAGGAAAAGATTTTAATTGGTTCTTTCTATTTGTCTAAGATTTTTCCATAGTTTCCTGTAAAATCACATGCTTCCAATTCCATACGCAAGTTCAATAAACTGTTTTAAAAACTCAGTTATGAAAACACAAACTTTGAAAGATCTCTGTAGAAATTATGTGCCATTACTTGAACAAAATCAATGCAAGTTATTAGCAATGTATGTAAATTCCAGAATTTATCATGATCAGTTATTTGGGTTTTGATATCTTTCACTATGTTCTTCAAATACAATCGCTTTTTAAAGAAGTTAAAAGAACAGAAAAGTTGCTCTAACAAGTGTCATTCTTTATTAATTGCATGACTTAAGAAGCCATTTGTAATAATAAAACATAATTTGGCAGTACTTTTGCTCTCTCTGAAGCCTAAGTACATCAGACTGTTTCTGTGAAATTTCTTAAGTTTTCTTGCCTTTGGGTAGTACATGCTTGTCAGTTTTTGCTCTGAACCCTTGCACTAGTGAGAATTATCTGCAAACTGACATAAATATCTTGAAAGTTCCAATAGGCATTATGAAAATACAAAGAAAAAACTCTGTATCCAAGGGCCTTACAGTCTAGAATTTTGTTTGTCCATTTTTTTATTAAAACCTAAACTTTATTAAATACTACATTTCCTACAGAAATATAATTACAGTTAAAATATGAAAATAAAACATTTTAAAGTGCTAAAAGGAAAGTCAGAATTACAGAAAACGGAGAAGTATACCTTGTGTTTTTGTGGCCTCCTTGATGATTTTCTGAAGCTCTTTCATTTCAGCATTGAATTCTTCATAGTTTATTTCCCTAGAATCAACTCGAGGAGCCTGGAAGAGTGAAGGATCAGTTCCAAGGTAGGAACACTGAAGATGCCCATTGTCACTCAGAGTGACTATAACACCCTTCAAGTCTCTGCATAAAAAAAACCCACAGCTCATTAAGAAATTGGGAGGTATCACAGAAGCAATAACATTGAATTTGTGCTGCTTCTACTGTTCCATCTACAAATATAATAGAACTTCCTGTTTTTAATGAGATTCTTTGACCAAAAGAAAACAACAATATTTATTCTTCAATTCAGATGTGTTTATTAATATTACTCCCACTTACTGCAATCATACCTAAGAACCAACCTGTGCTAGATAGATGATTAAAACATCACCCAAGTATCTCAGAATCTGTATAATCAAGACAGGTAAAGGAAAGGATTAGAACAAACAAGCTGAGTAGAAAGTACAGTTGTAGCCTTCTTTAATTCACAAATTGTTATTTAAGTTTTTTGAAGTACGGATATTTAGGTTGGTATGCGGAAAGAGGAATTAGCTAAATGGAACACCAAGTAAGGGAAAGGAAAGGATGCATTAGAACAAACCACTAATGGATAGAACATGCTCACAGTGAAGACAGCAGTAGGACTTTGATGGTATCAGTAGGTCCCCTAACCCATTCTTTGGCTGCTACTGCAGCTCCTGTGCTGGCTTCAAACCCTGGCTGGCTCTTCCCTGCAGCATCTTTCTGAAAGGAAGCCACATGGATCCAGAACATTCCCCTTACACTGCTCTGGATCAATACAAATGGGTGTTTATTAGCTACACTATGGTGTCTTTTCTCTTGAGGGAACAGTACGTCATTGAACTTATTCCTACAAAAATCTCACTCATTTTGTTTATCTGATCATTTACCACACAGATGCAAGATTTAGGAAAGTATTTAACAAATTATGAGACAACAGGGAGTACTGCCAACATTTTGCTTAACTTGAAGGTTATTCCTAAACAAAAGAGGAACTGAACAGTAAAGAAAGACTAGCATAAATGTTAACAGCAAAAGTTAGGAGAACGCTAACTTTCATTTTATTTTTTAAAATGCTTACTCAACTAAATTAAAAGTTTGTATTTATTTTCATAATCTTGAGGTGACACTTTCATGCCAATGATGTGCTCCTATCCCATACTTAGAATTTCTTACAGCAGACACTGCCTTTGCATCAAATACAACTGTCATATAAAGCAAAGACAGATCAAATTTAATTCTTAGATATAAAACTTAATTTTCATAACAAAGCCTAATGCACTATCACACTAATTAAAACTATGCAAAACATTTCATTTATATAAGTGTTCAAGCTATAATTCATAAAGAATTAACAAAAATTCTTTTTACTTACATAGGCTGATGCCTTTCAAGCGCCTCCTTTAGTACAATCCTCATGAAAAACCAGGTAGCTATATAAAAAAATAGAATTCTCTCTGATTTCCTATGTTGTCTTGTAGCATGGCTCCAGTACGCACAGATAGGAAACCTCATTCCAAAATTTTCCAGGGTAATAGTAATTATGAAGGCAAACAGGTGTCACAGATTAATTTTGATAACTGATGGCCCAATTGGACAGTCCAAAATGCCTTTTTACAGAACGCTAAGGCCACAATCCCAGTGTTGGTTTCACAACTTCAATCAAATATTCTGCAAGAACTATGCTGCAACTGAGATCATCTGAACTCTGTACAGTTATAATATAACTGCATACAGAAATGAAGACCCCACTGGGCACTACACAAATAAGTAGTTTCTGCAGGTAAGTTTGAGCTTTTTTTTCCTACAGAAAGTAATTTTTACTCAGTGAATGAAATAAATCTCCTGGCTGAACAATGAATGTATGGAAACTGGTTGGTTGTGGGTTTTTTTGACAACAGGTATCTTCAGTTAGTCCTTTGCTGCAGGTAGAACATGCATATCTGAACTGCCTTCTGGAACAGAACACACATAATAGGGCTCAAAACACACTGTTCCCCTTATCTATTATATAAGCTCATCTTAAACAGAAACAGTCTTCTCTTTTGGGACTACTGTTCCTATTGCCACAGAAAAGCTTCCAGCTACCACTGCAATTTTTAACGTATATTAACATTCACTACAAAAACTAAGCAAACTGTAATAGGAAGCTGTCTTTTTGAGCGCCATAAAGCTGGAGATGCCAAGTGTCCCCCAAAAAATACTTCAAGAAAAGAAAGTAGAAGACTTAATACTGATTTTCAACTTACATACCCAGTACCTGTGTTAGCAGCCTTCCTGTGAATGTGATGACCTATTTGTGACTTGTAAGCATGGGGTTTACATCCATTACTTCTGACAAATTGTAAACTCTCAATCCAAAGTGAGAGGAAGTGGAACTAAGCATGAGTCCTGGTTTCTCTGGCTGCTTGAGTATTTGTTGCCAACTATAGTTGCCTTCCTTGCTCAGGACTGGATCTGTTGTTGGAATTACATGCAGAACCACTCATCCTAGCTTTCTTATGTCCAGAAAGCTCTGTACAACACACCTGTGCTACATTTACAGAATTCTGGATGGAACAAGTACATTGGGCTAGCCCTGAGATCTGTATATGAGCAATACAAGGAGACAGACTATTGTGAATACTTGGACCATAACACAGTCTTGGTAACATACGCAAATAACACCTAATTTATAGGACTTTGCTTAATGACTGCCCAGTGCTTGCAAAGAACTTTGCCATACTGGTCACAGGTGTAGCAGTCTTTAAAAAAGGAATATTGTTGAAGCAGGTGCTACCACACCACCAAATGCTACCATGCCCCACACTTTGCTATTTGGTTATAGCAAATAATGAAGTTGCTAAAAAAAAAAAAAGGGACAACAAGAGAAACTGCATCATGAGCTTGTTCCACAACTGGAGAAAGAAAACTGACACTTGAAAACAAAACAATTTCTGAAATTCTTCAGCAATTGCTTTGGACCATCTTAAAATTTCTTTCCTGAGGCTATGAATCTGTTTAAGCTGAGAAAGAAAGATCCATGAGGACATCTGAACGTAAATCAAAAGGGCATGAAGAAATATAGCTACACTGTTAGCAATAAATCTTTGATGATATACTACTGAAGTATAATACATTCAAAAGTGGTTTGTAAATACAGTCCCTCCTATGTACCTTTAGGTTGGCAGTCATCTGCAAGTACTCTATCGAACGAAATCAACTCAAATCAATGAGGTGATTTTCCTGTATAAATTATGCTTTTCTTAACTTCTGAGTTTATGTCAGAATTACAAAATGCACATTCAAAAACTCCATCTTAAAATAAACTCAGTCATGACATCCTTTAAGTCTGCACTAGCTCAGAGACAAAAGCATTGGTCTAAGAAAGCAGCACTACAAATGACACTTCCTTTGCTTCAGCTACTGTTCTGCTGGGTCCCAAGAATATTGTTCAACATGAAACACATACAAATATTAAAAAAAAGCCTGTCTCAGTAATCTTTCCTTGTTAAAACTGCCCATGAATTTGTACATCAATAGAAACAATAAGAAAAATATGAGTAACCAGTTACAACATATGATTTACAATACATTAATTTCTCTGTTGGAATGTTTGTCAGCCAGTTAAGATTGCTTTATTTTCTCAAGCTTTTATAACAGTGGTTAAAGACAGCGGGGGGGGGAGCATATTTAACAGTTTTATAGTAGTTTCGCCACAGCTACTGCACTCATACAACAACCCTGCAAATACCATTACTTCATTTGGCACATTTTGCACACAATCTGGAATTTCAATTACTTGTTAAATTTCTTTTATTGTAAACTATTTATTACACAATAGTCAAAGTAATAGAAAATCTAATGGGACACTTCAATAGTGAGGACTCAAAGTATGAAAGAAATTATTCTGGTATCTAAAATAACTTTACAGTACAAAGCAACTCCTACACACATATGGCAATAATTTGAAAAACTATCTTTTATTGGATTCTGGATAATAATAACAGCATATGCTTTTTGTAGGTCTTCTCTTACTAGACAAAATGCTCACAACATAATTCTCGAAGAAATTAAAATGCTTTGCATGTTTCCAGTTATATAAAACCAAATTGATCACTCGAACAATTGACTTAGAAGTTGAATCTGTAATTCTGAGTTCTACTTGAATGATACAAGCTAAGCTTTGGACAACTCTTAGGACAAGGTCTGGTTATTGACACCATTTACAGCTTTATTTATATTTATAATAGCACATAAAACTTCCACCTCAATTTCAGAAGTAGTCTTAATTGGTATTACTCATACCAATTATTTTAGAAAACAAGATGCTCTGCAATACTACTTTCAGTCCCTTATCGATAGTGTATTATTTATAAATTACTAAATTAGGAAACTAATTCCTGAATTGCACTTAAGCATTTTGAATCCAATTGTCCCCTCATTTTATCATCCTCTGAAGTAATTACATGCAAGAGCATAACTACAATATTGCTTATTAGTTTAGTGCTTTTGAAAACCCAAATTGTTCTAAGTTTCACTACCATTTCAATGTCACTTTAGCAGTAACTGTGTGAAGTATTTGATAAAATGCTGAAGGAAGATCAGACTAGGAGTAATAAACTATTAGAATTTTCTAACATGAACTAATGGGAGTAAAAGTCAAAAGCCCATCTTACTCATATTACACACACACACTCCAAAATCAGACCTTCAGCTGAATATTTAAAGTATGCCTCATGCAACTCAGTGCCAACTACCACCGTTTTTTAACTGGTTTTGGGTATCTGTGGAGCACCCTCAGGCTCCTTTGAAAACCCCTTCCTCATTAAAAAAATCTTTGTTCAACTTTACATCAAAAGTAATACTTGTATGTGTAAGGCTTCCCCATTCTGCTATTACACATGAAAACAGATAATTTGTTTGCTCTCAGAAACTAAAATTCTTTTAAGGCTATTTATGTTATGTATTTAACATGCTTTGCACACTCTGCAGAGGGTATGCAAACATCATGTAAATATAGTGTTCAACTATAATTGTTTAACAACATGTAATTACACTGAATATCATTAAGTGGTAAATAATTTGTGCCGTTGCTTTACAGAAAGGCATTCTTCATCTTTTCCATTTCTGTGATGGTTCAGGATTGCAGATCTTAACAGTATACCAGACACAAATCTAATTACAAAAAATATGAAATACATGTAAGAGGAAAAGAGAAATCAAACATGATTTCATCTTGATAACCAGTGGAAAAGCAGTTAAAAAAATAGAAGTTACGACTAGAACAACAAGTCAACATCTATCCCCTCTTATAACCACTGAAATCCACTGAAAGTCAGAACTGAATAAAACTTGAATTTGGCCAGAGTGTTGACATTTTGAATGGCTGAAGGATTCTCCAGCTTCCAGGTCTTACCCAGTACTTTCACTCTCTACTTGGGAGTGAAGACGTTTTCACTTACATAGTGACACCACACAGCAAAACAGCAAACTAGTGCCTTACTGCACAACAAATTCAGACAAGTCTTTAGCTTCTGTAGTTTTTTGAAAGAGACTCTTTGCCTAAAAGGCCAAACGCCATCCAGGGACCAAATAAAAAGGAACATCTTGCACCAAACAACAAAATGAAAAAAAGAAATGGAAAGTAATTGTTTTTACTTTCACTGCCAAGTTAAAAACGAACACCACTCACAGAAGTTTGGGTCGAGGTCTTTTCTGCCAGACCACTACTGCCACCTGCGGGGCAGCACAACGAGGCTTGTGAGGGCAAGCCAAGCAGCACAGCTTTCACACAGGAGAGTCCTAAAAGGTACCATATCACGTTAAATGAAGCAGGTTTTTTGGGGTTTTGGTTTTTTTTTTAACAGGGTTAGTGTAATAGCTTGACAGTTTAAATGTAAGGGAATCTTAACAGGTTAAGATTTAACAGTGCATGCAGAGGGACAGACATCCATGCACGACATCATCTTCTGGTTCCTTCAGGCAGGGAACACGCATACTGGTATAGACAGGCTAGACACATGATTCAAGCTCATGCTACAAATTACATATAAAATTAATTTTTATCTGAAGGATTAACCAACTTAGTTTCTTGTTGTTTTAACTACAAAATCAAAACTATTTCAAAAGCAGAGAAGGTTTTATTAAAGTAGCCAGCTATACAAAAAGCAGATTTAAATGAAAATTAGTATTTGTCACGAAGTAAAATAAAAACAGAATAGAGTGATCACACAGGTCTCCAGAAATATATGATATTGCTTTAGGGAAAAAAAAAAAAGTAAAGAGCTCTGAAGTATAATATATTCAAGGAGAAGTTCATAACTTCCACATTGCATTTCTTATTATCACAGTTCCATATCTAAGACACTTAATGGCATTATCTGAATTGAAAATGAACATGAGGACTGATAAGAAAACCTGATTACTTTAAGTAAGAATGCAGCCTCTAAGTCAGAGCTCCAAATAATAAGAAACAAGAGAAATTACACTGTGACTTCGTTTATGACAGTACCAGTGTTAGCAGTAAGAAATAAATTAAGTCCAACTGTGACACATCTAAAACATCTCTGTGCTTCATCCCCTCTTAGAGCTACATCAAGAAGTACATATTTCTTCATTTGCACCTCCTTTGCTGAAGTCTGAAATCTGTTTCAGGGCCAGACTCCCTCACTGGCAAGACAGGTATATAGCAGCGTCTAAAGGCTCAAAGGATATACCAAAAGGTAGCAGTTAATGGCATCATGAATATAGGATCTGGAGGGCCTCAGTAGTTTATCATTCATCTAAACCTTCTATTCTCCCACTTCAAGATAGTGGTTAAAGTCCATTTCACTCTGGGCAAGCTGGAGAGGCCCCTAGCATCTCTGCTTCCAACAATAGAGATACAAGGTCCTATACAGATAAAACTACACTCTAGTAAGTTTATTGTTTTAGATAAAGCTTATTCTTAACCATTGGCTTCATACAAGCTAATATCAGACAGTGTATAATGAAAATTAAACTACCCACAAAGAGGCTAACAAAAATAACCATGATGTCTTTCCCACAGATTTTTTCTGAAAGGATTGAATAATTAGGCAACTTAAAAAACACTCAACTCTAATTTCCATCTCTGTCTCTTCACAGTTTGAAAGTGATGTGCCTGCAAGCTTCAAAATTCACCAGCATTTCAGGCAGGAGAAAGTGTGTACGCTATTACTTTTAACAATACTTATCATTGTCCCTTCATCCTGTCTTGTAAAGAGTAAAGCTGCTCTTTAAAAGCATCTCTGGCACTTTGCACTGCTAGCTGGCTCTCGTCTCCATAGCTTAACATAAATGTCCCATCTGCTGGTCCTTGAACAAAAAAATGTCCTTCATGTTAACAGCATAATAATCAAGACCTTCAAAATCAACAGCCTTAGACTGTTCATAATAACTGTTTTTCAAACAAGATGTCCAGCACTCCCATGGGCAGAGCAAGTGTCACAATACGTCCATAAACTCAAGCCTACTACTCAATACCCAACCCCAAGACTGAGTTCAGAACCTGATACACTTATATTCTACTCTGTCACAACATGAACAGGCACAGAGAAATTGCAGGTTACCCAAAAAACCACCATGCTATTTGTTTAAAAGCAAGTATTTTATTTTAAATAGTAGAGGGGAGTTACGTGCCGCCTTGGTCTTGAGCAGTTAGAATTTCCACTTTTAAGGCTTTCGCTAGAATCATGAGGGTAGGAATATTTTAAGTGTTACTCTAAGTTGAAACACTTACAAAACCATATGACTGTAAAAAGTAGGGTTTTTGAAAAAGCAAGTAAATGACATGCAATAAAATTAGGAGAACTGGCAATATGGGCATGTGCTTAATATCATACAGTAAATACCATTTGAAACTAACTTGCTAGAAAGCCCAGTCATGAATCACAGTATATGCTGGACACATCTATGTCTTTTTCAGGATCAGAATCCTACTAAGGTAAAAGAAATACAATCACATTCATACTTTGTGGCTAAGCTACACACATTAAAATTATCTCTTCAAAAGACCTTTAAAAGGGTAATATTTTGTACTCCCATTTCTTGACAATCCAGTAGCAATTTAGTGATGAAAAACAAATGCAATTTTTTTTTCTTAAAAACATTTCTTTAAAATGCAGTTATGTTTAAGTAGAAAGATTCTAGAATTCTCTGCATTTAACTTCTCAGATCAGGCAACATTCTTACAGAACGCTCAAATAAAAATTTATATATATATACATGTATATAACTGAACAGTTCATACTGTGCGTCATAACTGGCATTGCTTCTATTACAGTACTACTATACAGAAAAAGGAAAAACCTTTCAACAAACTATAAAGTTTGATTCCTTCAGTTTTCTTTCCATAAAACCATGTAATAAGTGCTAAGTTTTGCTGCTTTTATATGTAAGTTTTGCCATTTTTATATGGTGATTCTTTAACAGTTGTGGTAGCTGTGGTGATGTCAGCTATAATAAGGAATAACAGATGGGCTGGAACGAAGAACAAAGTCTTTTCAAGCATCTGGATAGCTAAAAAATTCAACGAAAGGAGTTTTATTTTGACTCCACCCTATATGTGATTGCACTTTTACACCTTATATACTTAATACAGCTACAATATTTCTTCTTTTTTTTTTTTCAGTTAAATTCAGTTCCTGTTGCTTTTCTACTGTTTGGAGAGCCCAGCTACACAAAGTACATTCATCTAACCACCCAATGTACTGTGATTCTGTGCCAGAAAACAAGTTTTAATTTCAAGTTCATATCTGGACCAGGCCAATATTTTCTCACTTGCAAATTGACTGCAGATTTTAATTTTCTTTAAAAAATATTGGAAGCTAAAACTTCATAAAGCACAACTTCAACCAATGGCTATACACCAGAATTCTGAACTCCAATCTTTTGATTCACGTACCTCATTGAAATTAAACTGACCAGTCTGTTGGGCTATGTATACGTTCAAATCTGGGAATTAATCCTATGTCAAAACAAAGAATTTAACACTAGCTTATGTTCTCTTTTTTATGGAGACAGGTTGCTGAGTCAGAGATTTATATATAAACTTATTCAGATAAAGAGCCATGAAATTACAAGCACGTTAACTATGTCAGGCTTAAGCTATTATTCACACACGGAAGACAAGTCTTGATTCTGTGAAGCCAGAGAACAACCATCTCCAGGGACTTTCTACCTCATTAAACAAATAAGGATACAAACCACATATTTCTTACTAGTCATTCTAATATTATGGAATACTAACAAATCAGAAAATCCAAAAGGAGTATTGTATTAAACATTTTTCTGGAAGGCAAAAAAGTGATTCTCTCCATGGATGGTCTAATAACTGTAAAATTCTTAATTGTTCGGTGTTGGGGTAAAGATGGGATTGTTTTTAAGTGCAATAAACACAATAAATGTCTCTTTCAGTAGTGTGTTTTCCTTCAAAACACAAACTGATTAGCAATCCTGAAGTGCAGCAGCACATATCACTTGGCTTATGCTTAAAGTGCACTGGAGGTGGTGTGGGGACAATTTATTGGTTAGAGTCACCAGAGCAATACTTCTCAGCCTTGCAGTCAAGCTGCAGACTAATGGGGAGAGAGTGGACAGGAACAGAGTACTGGAATACACAGTAAACTACTAAGCCATAAAAACCACCCAACCCTTCCTCACATACTCTTTTGAACCTAGGGTTAAAGCATCAGGAATTTTTTTTGCATTCATTGTTGCTCCCATGGTCCTCAAATAGCCAACGCCAACAATAACACTGACAGTTCAAAGGTGGTACATCAGACTATCAAGCCAAAAAAACTTCCCACTTTGTTCTGTAAGTATCCTTAAGTGGTCATCCCTGGTTATAAAGAATGAATGCCACATACTTGTAGTAGTAGTATATGGCAAAACAGAAAAGTCAAAGACACTACCTTCAAGCAAAACAGGCTGGAAATTACAAGATAACTAAGCAAAACTGTACACATCTTTTTACACTACTCATCTGTTATTCATATTACACATGCTTTTATCAGAAAAGATGCAAAAGAAATGGAAAGAGGGAGCTAGAAGTAAAATGATAACTCAGCACATAGCAAGAGACTATTGCTTCAGTAAATTAGAAGTCACTGTCTCCAAAACTAACTTGTAAGTATTTAAAAAGACTGTAAAATACTCTCTTGTAATGTACCCGTGTAACGTAACACAAGTGGGGATTTTCCAAGAGACAGGGAAGTGCAGTAGCTATGGCTATCAGCATCACATAGGACAATACAAAAATTCAACACTAATTAACATGATCACATAGAAAATTAATTTTAAGTACCTTCATTAGTCAAATAGTCTCTGCTTATTTTAGACCTACTGAATTACTTTATTTTGTCTTATAAGTAGTAAGAAAATTGGACACTACTATAGCATCTTAAGTCAGCAACTTTGAAGTGATTCAGTAAGCTGCACTATTTCCTGCATCTCAGCCTACGCAGTGCAAATTTAAATTTATTACTTTAAGTCTCTAATTCAGTAGAATCCATAATCAAATACGTAACAGGCTAAGTCCAAACCTGAACACCAAAAGCCAGTAGCTGGGTTTAAGAGATGGCTGATAAATACATTACTATGTGATACAGTCTTAATGGGCTGGTGGTTCACAACACCGATGTTAGTAGTTCAGGCATGACCCCTATAGTCAAGCCTGCAGTGACCATACTTGGAGAAGCAATAACAAAAAAATTACCTAAGAAAATTTCAAATACCACAGACAGTTGTAATGCTAGCAATTAGCAGAAAAAAAAAAATCACTTTTTGATTGCAAACTGAGCAAAAGAGAATCAGTGGTGAATACATGGAACCCTGTGATATTTTTATGGGATCATTCCTCAGTATAAACCTAGGCAGACTTGAAGTTCATAAAGAGTTAAGCGTGGATAAAGCTTACTAGTAGCCCTGCTTGCCATTCTTGAACATATAAAGTCTACTTTTATTTCCTGGCTTTTTAACAGTTACTTTTGTTTAAAAAGAATATTATTTTTTTCCCCATCTCAAATAATGAAAATCTATTTATTAGCTTAACTCAAGCTAAGAAGTTGGGTTCTGGAAATTTAATATTTTAAGAAACTCAGAAATTCTTATTCTTTAGAGGTGATAAATTACTTCTGCACAAAAAAACTCTCCAGACTGCTTTGTATTTCCTCTTCAAAAAACATGCTGTTCCATTACCAAGTAAAATGATATTTATCTGTCAAATAAACGAAGGTGATAGCAAATATTCTAGTCATTTTCACCAACTTGTCCATACCTGTCAACCCCTTGTAATTAAAAGGAACTTCACATTTTACAAGGCATACACGGCATTTTGTGGGTTATTTGCTTCAAGAATCTTTCTTCCATGAAGAACAGTCCTCTTGCTCACAGATATAGTCGTACATATAAAGGCTCACAAAAGAAAGTTGGTTCCTGTATTCTAACTCCCAGATGTAGCTCCTAAAAGCAAGAGGCACCACATATGCAAAGCATCCGATTACCTATAAACAAGCACTACAGGTGACTCTAAAGTTTTTTCCTTGGCGTATTTCTAATCAAATTCCAATGTGGCTGAAGGTGAAAATACCCTTCATTTAAACATGAAGTTTACTGACAAACTGGTGCCTAAAGTAATAAGAGTCCCCAATATATTAAACAGAGAGGGAAGAAGTATCTTTCCCACAATACATCACCTAAACCCTGAGAGAAGGCTGGTTTACTGCTAGAACTGGGCCTGCTGATAAATTCTACATTAAATCAACATTTTTTTGCCATATAGATAACACCAGACTTCATTTCTAGCCAATAGCTGAAAGCACAAAGAACCATAATTAGGGACATCACAAAATACTGACTTGAAAAAAGAGGTATTTGGGGAAGTTTGCAGTCTATTTCAGTTTAAAAGAAAAAAGTCAGGCTACCTTTCAGCATTCACAGGCTTATCAGATATAACTTGAAGACTGTGTACAAACAAAACCAAGTAGTAAAATTAAGACTAGTGAACTTCAAAAATGTTCAGAGAAACAAAGTCCCTGATTTAAAGGCTTCACGCTTTCCTAACGCAAAAACAGGTTTCTAACTTGGAAGCGATCAAAGCAGAAATCCCTTTCCTGAGACTACATCCAAGCTATAATGCTCTTATCTATGTGGTTTTAACCCAACCCACAGTGGCATTTCAGATGTTTGTGATGGAAACATCCTTTAGGCTAGCAACTTGTGTTATTGTGCCTGAATGCACCTTAACATAACGTTCTAGTTTCAGGCCAGCCAGGTCAGAGTAATAGTGCAATCAATCAGCTATTAAAACATGGTACTCTTAGGAACAGCTTTGCCAAGTGAGTTAGTGTCAAATAAATAGAAAAGTAGTTGTCTAAGTATTTTATTCTACTCCAAGGACCTTTTGTGGTAAAGCATATGGAGATAGGACAATTCAGGCACAGAAAAACAAATACGACTTGTGATAGGCCCTTAAAAAGTGACTTTCTGCTACTTTCTGAACAAGTTATTTCAGATGATTCAGACAAACATAACCCATCTTTTTCGTGGGGGAGCATTAAGTCACTTGCCTTTACAGGCTCAAATTCCTGCCAACAGGAAAAAAACTACTTTCATATGAGGCACTTTAGCTAATAGGAACTCTACATAGAAGCCACATTCCTATGGGCTTGTTCCCCACACAATTACCTGAATTATGAGGGGGGCAGACAGAGAGAGAGAAAAATCTAATACATCTCAAGAAGCATCAAAAAGTGACAAATTCATAGAATTGAGAATTATAAGAGATAATGCTCATGAAATTTCCCTGGCAAAGGAGATGTGGAGGTACAAGGAAGGTCTTAGAAAAGAGGTCTCTGATGAAACAGAAAAATGGAAACCTAAAGGGCAAGAAAAAAGGGAATGGACTTTGAAGTCAATGCTGAGAAGATATTTATATAATAATGATGGATACCAAGCAAACACTGCTGCTCACAATTACCATTTTGACACTGAAAATTTGAGGAGAGTAGGAATTCTTGTAATTCCTTTGTGTAACTTCCCAGATTTCAGCTGTTCTAACTGCTGCATATGTACAGTTTCTCTTCAAACCACTCTAGAAGAGGTTTTTTTGTTGTTTTTTTCAGGTTTGTTTGGGGTTTTTTAATCAACTCAGGCAGAACACGTAAACCATTTCCTTCAGGAGTTTCAGCGAGAATGCTTTTGCACAGCTGTAACTTCAAGGATGACAACACAGGGCATGCAAAAATATAACTGTCCAAGCAGGCTTATCAATGGGAAGATGAATTTGTGCTGAGACAAAGTCTCAAGCAGTTTAAATTAATCCAAACTGTCAGTGTAAGGAGTACCCTGGACATTAAAACAATGTCATAAACAGTTAGTAACTACTATACATTAACAGAACCAGAAAACAAACTTCTAACAAAATAAAGGACAAACTTCTATAACAATGATTACAACTGAACTTCCAGTTCAGTGATCATAGTTATAGAGATCTTCAGGTAAAACCCAGAATGAGATAAACTCTCAAATTTTTGCCTGTAGTTCAATTTTCTGATCAGAAGCTTTTATAGGAAATTCTCAACTTCCTGACAGAGAGCATTCAGGTTTTAAGAGAAGGCAAAAAAGTGTAGTTAAACGGCTTAAAAATACATCACTTCTAGAGAGCAGAGACACCTCACAAAAAATGTTGTAAGTAACCACTTACCTTTGATTCATTTTTCCTTGCATGTTTCTAAAAATGTGATGGAAATCATGCAGTTTATGCATGTTGTAGTGTGTTATTATCATTATTTACATTACTGGTATTGCAATAGGAAAATACTGCATTTCACATTATTGTAAGAGGAAAAATCAATTCATAAAGAATAAGGAGAGGCACACACTAGAAACACAAGTTACTTAGCTGGAATTCTCCGAAGCACTTGAACAGTTGATCTTAGAAGTAGACTATCAAGATTATAGGATAAAGTATATGACTGCCTTTATGAAGCAATCACTACCCCTGCCCCAAGGCATTTATATGAAATAGCTTCTAATAATGCTTTTCTTATCCAGCAAGCCGGAGCTATTACATTAGAAATAATAGACATTATGCCAACAAAAAAATACAGATGAATATATATGATCTGTCGAGACAACTGTTTTCAGAACACTCCATTTACTTTGTAAGTATTATTGCAATAAAAGTGGAAAGGATGTGAAAGTAATTAATTGACATATGTCATATTTAAGGCACTTTAATCTCTCAGCAGTGTAGGATTAACAACTCTATGCTTATTAAAGTACTTAATATTATTTATGTTACAGTAGTGCCCAGAGGCCCCAATTGAGACTGAGACCTCTCTTGAGTGGAGTATTAGAAAATAATTATCACATTGGCTTGCAAAGAATTCCCTTTCAAATTTATTTTTTTATTTTAGAAAAAATATATGTTTTGTTTCAGCCAAATTACTACCTCTATAATCTTTACCACAGTTTTTGCTGTTTAGCCCATCTTTATTTTTAATGTCAGAAAGAAGTACAAGCATACCACATATTTTTAAAGAGAAAGACAGAAGCATAGTTCTGAAACACATATGCCCTAGACTTCTCCCTGCCTTTCAGGCCATTGGGTCTAGACACAAAGACATTCCTTCATTTACCAGCAGTTGTATAAAGTTTATAAAGAAGTTTGTATAACTAGATTGCTGTCTCTCCACCCTCTACAGAACAAAACCCCAAACCAAACCCTATCATTAGTAGGTCTGCAGGAATTCCAAATCTAACTAGCAAAATGATCTGGGACAAATCATACAAAAGTAGGCTCTCAAAATTCTCACTAAGATCAAACTACTGAGTGTTAAAGTTCACATGGAACAGTCAGAATCTGCATACACTTCTTAGAGGCATTATTGAAATAGATGGTTCAATAATACGAGTTTCCAAACAAATAATGGTACATACAAATGTCAGTACAATCCACTGTTGTAAAAATCAATGCCTTTTTCTAATTTTTTCTGACACAAATATTTTTCTGAACTTCAAAAGATGTACTGTCATATCCTGCATAATTAACTTTTGGTTTATACTAACTGGCCCACTGACACTATTCATTATATTTTACTTGTAAGACCTGTTGGATGAAAGCCAGCACAACTCTCTCCAGAGAGTCTAAAAAAAATTTAAATTCTAAATTATTAAAAAATCATTAAGTAACCACTAGTATCAAACACAACACAAACATCCCTCAGATTACTCTGCAGAAGTCAGTAAAGCTAGCTAGTCAGATGTTGCATTTTCATTTGTTACGAGATAAAACGCGTGACTTATGATCAAGTATTCAACAATCCAGTGTATGTTGGCACAGCAGCCACAAACCTGCTGGGGATCAGAAATTATCTTCCTGACAAGGCCACTCCTACTGCATCGCATACGGTCACAGGCATCGGGCAGCCAGCACTCACCACAGCTCTGGTGGCACACAGTACAGGCATAAGATGGATTCTAAAAACACTAGCTGAACTTTTCTGTAGTTTGCTGATTTCAGTGACAGACTCAGCACAAGTTATCAGTATGTCGCAATTTCTCTACACTTGATCTCTCTGCCCAGCCAGTTTTTCCCTGACCTGTCTGTGTATTTTAAAGAAAGTTTTGGTCTGTTGCAGTACAATCCTCAGCAATTTAAACAGTTCCTTAATTTCTACAGTTTAACATTGGAGTGTAATAATCTGTTCCAACAAATCATCTCTGGAATTCATATGCTCTTAAATGCTTAATGAAGAACAGATTTCCAGTGAGATTCCCTATTTTCCTGTCTCAGGGAAGGATCTTACCAGACTGCAAAGCTTCACTTTTCATTCTTTTAAAGAAGAAACTACTCCACTGGAGTGGAGTAGAGCCCAGGTTCTACCTTCACTCAAGAAAAAACGAAAATCTAAAGCACAGTATAGCAATTCTAGTATTCTTCTACAATTAACAGTATGCTCATTAATGAAATTAATATTTTACAAAACAAAGAAAAAACGCTGAATTTTCCTTTTACAAGTCACTTTGTTACATACCTCAGAAGTGTTTAATAGGATCTAGAAGCAAATTTCACAACGGGAAATTAATCTGAAAAAAGTAAACTTTAACAAGTTACTTACTGTAAATTTGCTACTTTCACTGATACAGGAATGTGGGGAAGTTGAGTGGCCCATTTCAGTGTAACATCTTGATAAACATTCAACATTTTACCATGGTTTCCAATTAGAGTGTTTATTGTTCCTTCTTCCACTGTCAAAGATATAAAATCAGTTTTAGGATGAAAGATTTTCAAAAGCCAGTACTTTTCTTGGAGGCTTGTATCATTACACTATTTTTTCCTTTTCCTTTTAAGCCATTACTTGTTATAAATGAATTTAATATAATTACAGTGTCAAAAGTTATGAAAGTTACATTGACAATAACCAAGGACATATGTGATTAATTATGGATACCAATTTCAGTTGCATACTACACAACACATGCCACAACTTTCCAAGGTTCTAGCCAGCCATGTTTGGTAATTTAAAACATGATGAGCAAAGACTCATAATTGCCATGTTGGCATGCCAGGATAGATATGACAAAATACACATTGGTTAAATATCAGCTACTTATACTCTTCATTAATTCATTGACTTGTGAATACTGATTAAACATGTATGCATTTATAGGGTTTATTTATAATATAATTTAAATCAGAAAGTATAAAATGTGAAGATTGTTAAAATCATATTCATAAAGTCTAAAATGATATTTTAAGTCTAAAATAAAAAATGGTGTAAAAATTTATCAGATAGTTTTTGAAACATTAATATAGAATAGGTATTAAGAATCTGTAGTTCTATAGTGACGTCTAACCCAGTTGCTTCCACACAACATAATAAGTTAGTTTCATCTCCTAACAGTAAACTTTATTTTCTTTTTTTTTAACTATCAGTAAATGACAGAAGGTCCTCAAACACTAGTTTACTCTTCCAAAATCTCTCACTCTTTCATGTTTGTTGCTTTGGTAGCCCGGGCAAACTTACTCAAACACTAGACAAGTACCTCAATTTGGTGATGAGAAAATACTTATTTAGATTCTAAAAATTATGAGACTTCACACTAAGTAACATTTGAAAATAAACCTGCTTCATCCAAAAAGAGAATTATGATTCCACGGATTTTCTAGAAATCAACAGCTTATTCAGAAAAATATATTTATTCAGTGAAAAAAAAATAATCTTAGCTGTAAAAGTAACCAAGCTAAAGTAAAGTTGAATTTTCCTTTTACAAACCTGAACAATAAGGAATGAAGCAACTCGGACTGTAATCAAGCTTTTTCATAAATCGAATTTGCCCATTATCCTTAAGGCAAAAGAAGTTTCTCTCACCAAGCACAAAAACAGAAGAAACTGCCTGATTAAAGGAGACAACGCATATATCCAGTGCTTGCTCTCCGATGTTTAAAACCCAATCCACCTTCAAAAGAAAAAACATACTCCAGAGATCAGTTGACAGCTGCATATTAAAGGCAAAACTTGGAGAAGGCTCAGAAATCATCAAGTTACATGAATATCATTAACATAGATAGAAAAGCAAAATCAAGGTCTTTTTTTGAGAGTTATCCTCTTATTTTAAAGGCAGTTGGTAACTTTCCTTATTGCGAGTGAAGCAGCAAAAACATCCACATTTTAAAATAATCATGATTGACGGCTATGCAGTTCATTTAAGTATATTTAAATTTTAAAATACACACCCCATTCAAAATGAAAATGCCTTATACTTCAACTATTAAATCCAAGAACAGAATATTAGAATCTTTTAAATCTGCCTCTGTATATCTCCCCAGATTAAGGGCAAGGTTAGCGTGAAAGGTGGTAACTTATTCTACCAATACATGTAAAAGGAAAAATAGACAAGTCTGAGGTTTGTAAGCCAATACTCATGCTTGCAATCACTAATGTACATCCTTCAATTTGAAGAACGTTTGTGTATACCATAGCTTGTTTACTTTTCCAACTACATACCCTGATATAATAAGCAATCACTTACAAATCCTGCCTTGCCTATATCGTTACTTCTTTAAACAACACTACTGCTTATTGATACATTTCATTGGTTTGTTACTTCAGCTCCTCTGAGAAATTTCAACTCATTCACACATGCAAAAATTGCTTTTTACTGCTGCCAAGGTGGTTAAACAGAAATTCAGTATTTATGGAGTAAAAAAAAAAAAATCAAAGTTTAACTGTCAGCACTTCCTATATGAACAGTATCAATCATTTTGCTTAAAGAACATAGAATGCATTCTTTACTGGCATATCTGATATATGAAGCTGGAAGTGCCGTCTTAAAAGTCAAAGGGAAAAAAAGCCAGGCTTATTACATTTGTCTCCATGTATGCTTCTAATTTTAGATTAAAAAAATGTATTTAATTTGCAGCATATCTGATAAAGCTTCCAAATTTCTTATTTAAAAACTATGTCTTCTCCTAATTCAAGATGTAGGATTCTGCCTGACTTACAGTTTGAAAAAATTCTATGATTAGCCACTGGAAGGAAGATGCTCTCCCAATAGTTTACTGTCATACCTGAAATATGCTGAATCTAGCTAGCATTTTATACAGTATATTTAGCAGACAAGCAATTCTACTGCAGGACCACAGAGAATGAAACTGTCTTCCTCTTAATAGGAGGCAGCTCCAATATTAAACTTAGTCACAGGGACCTCCTGAATACCATTGAATCCACAGGTTTTTGACAAAAAGAGTCCAGGATACTGACTATGGAAACATTTTTCACTGCTGAGTTTTCTCTAAGTACAAAGGATTCCCCAAGTAGAATGAGGTTAATTTTGTAAGTCCAATACCAAATCACAAACAGACTTAAATTAAAAACATGACCACTATTTCATGTGTACCTATTTATCTATTTTACTACAGTTTAGGTTCTGCATTACAAAGACTGCCTTAAAAACAGTTATCTCCAGTACAGAGTTCTATCTTTTTTTTTTTTTCCTCCTTAGAACAACAGTAAGTTTTAAGGCCCAGCCTTAAACAACTGAGGCCCAAAAAAATCTTAATGGAAATCTACTGGAGTCTTTCCATTCCCTTTAATGGCCACTGGATCAGGTCCTTTGTCAGCAGACAATGTTTCCATTCGTTACTTAGCATTGGTCTTTTTAACATGTATGCAGTGTACCATACAGGTTATGTAAAATAAACTGGGTTTACCACAAGTCTTTTTCCAGAACTAAGTTTTTGCTGTTCTGGTTCTTGTCTTTCATCAGCATCCTTCGCAAATGCCAGCACTTGGTATCTGTTATAGGAAGTTTAAAAAAGTGGGAAAAAAATATCTTTGTGGTTAATATCCTTACATTAAATAAAAAATAAAATATAATTATCATATTATGAGTATACATACACAGTAAAAGCACAGTCTAAAAGGATTGTTAGAAAGCCTACTTCAACACATCTATTATGAGCAAAGGTGTTAAGGTAAATATCACTGTAGGATAACAGCTAAATGTAAAGGCAGAAATGAAAACAAACATTTCTATTCAGATTTTATCTGGTGTTAAAATAAATTCAACAGCTAAATATATTACAGGAAAGAAATCTAGGCCACAGAGACAGAAGCAAGAAACCAACATATTATCAAATTGAGAAAATAGGATTCTAATAAAAAATAAACTTTTTTGCTCTTACTAAGCTTTAAAAAAAACCTCCTGAGCTACCCTGAAATACAATCTGCTATATTTAATAGTTACACTCTGAAGCACATCCATTAAGTAAACTAAGTGGTTCCAATCCAAGAGATAACAGTAAACTGGCACCAGTAGGTGGCACATCTTGCAATAGATGGGAGGTTTGTGGGTTTGGGGTTTTTTTATTATTTTGTAACTGCCAACCAACCATACTAAGAAAAATTGGCAATGAAGACATTAGAACAAAGATGTCAACTACCTTAAAACCTCCACACCATCTATCCATCCTCATTTACACCTATGCAAGCCTCAATGTTCAAACTGTGTCCTCACTGACTTTTCTGTAACTATTTCTTTCCTGAATTTGTGCTGGTGTCCTAACTTACTGAACAACCCTGTTTCCCATGTATGCACATTACGTAATCTGTAAAATACTGACATTTCCTACAAAAGTGAAATAAACAAGAACAACAACAAAAAAACAGCAAAAAACTTATCCAAAAAGATAGCATTCAATTCCGGAAGTCATAGAGTACCATCAGCTCCTAAGCTCAAACCAACACAATTCTGAATGTTCCAATTTAACAAATAAAAGTATGTATTTTTGTATATTATCAAAGTTATAGATTTAAAATGAAGACACCAGCAACCCTCACATTTCAGATGCATGTATTGTGGTGCTCGCTACTGAAGGTTCTTAGTTTCTAAAATTATGTTACTTACAGAAGTAAACTATGCACTTGGAGTAAGAAATTTAATTGCTTAAGGTGAATGCTATGACCTAGTTAAAAATACTAAATAAGCTGCTTTTAGTACAATTATTATGTCTTTAGGCGTCCTCTATATGAACAAATTCACTTCCCTTTTTCAGTTTAACACATTTTATAAGAGAAGTTGCAGATTCTGACCTAATAAAATTTTCTCTTTTCACCATATTTTATTGATAGTCTTGGTTAGCACATTGTCATTTTATTAACTAATCAGGGACTAATAGAGTTTTCAAACCAAACTCCCATTGAACTGCAATATGGATTGACCATACATACTGCATACAAGTCTTTCGTCACAAAAATCTCAAGCCACAGATGACCAACATAAACTCTCAATTCAGCCATCACATGAAGTATACGATCATTTAAATAGGACACATTTTGCTTTTAGACCTTGAAAGAATTCAGAATCAACACAGGAAATACTGCTTTTATATGAAGGCATTGGTCTGTATGAGCTATAGGAAGATGGGTAATTTGAAATTTGGCAACTTTTTCTGCTAAAAACACTAGATAGAACTGCTGTATTTTTCATTTACTATGAGAAAAAAAATGTTTAATACCATAAAAATAACATCTTCTCTTCTTACCATGTCTATTTTCTTTACTTTAGAAGGATTACTTAACTCTATTCTAATGTCCTAATAGTTTACACACACACTAGAGATTAGTACCACAGTGTCTTAACACTTGGCACTAAAGACCAATAACCGAAGAGTTCCTTTAAAACTACACCTTCCTACAATAAAGGCAGCACACTTGTGAATCAGTGACAGACTTAGGAAGGATTTTAGCCACATTTGTTGTAAGAGTCAAGAATCTAAACATAATGAAAATGCATGAGATAATAATTTTAAAGAAAAAATATTTATTTATTACCAATAACAATAAATCCTATTCTAATTTTTTCTTAGGAAAAATATGAATTTTCTATTAAATTACTTTTACTTGCAACATATACATCTTCTCCTGTGTTAAGAAAACAATACACAATGTCTATAATCTGCTCATGCAATATCCAGAATCTAAAAACCATCTGATCAAGCTTAAGCAGCATAATAAAAAAAGAGTATTGTTTGAGAAATTCAGTGATAGAGCAGGGTAGTGTGACAAAGCATTGTGTTAGATTAACATTCCCCAGATTAGATTCCCAAGGCATAATCTATAAAAAGTGGCATTCTTATTTTCTTTAATAAGATTATGTCTGAAAAAATCCTTAAAGATACTTGTCAGCCCATTCCTCCAGCTTGATGAGATTCCTCTGAATGGTAGCTCTACCCTCTTTATGTTAGCCACTTCCTACAATTTGGCATTGTCCTTGAATTTCAGGACATGCATTCTGTCCTATTGTCCAGGATGAAGATGTTACAGAAATACTGGCTCCAGTATCAGCTCCTAAGGAACATCACTCATCTATGGCTGCTAGTTAGAACTGCAGACAACTACTACTCTGTAAGCCTGACAGCTCTGCCAATTTTTCATCCATTTTTTTATCATGGGTAGTAGCTCTACCCCAAACACCACACCACCCCAATTTACTGCTAGGCACAGAGATGCAAAAAGCATAAGAGCAGACCTTTTCAGTTTTAATGGAGAAAGGATGAGGCAAAGCAAGCATTAAGTTCCTTGGTCTTTTCACACCTTTCTTAATGTTGCCCAATCTGTTCAGTACTGGGTCAATTTCCTGGATCTACCTTTTTGCATCTGAGGTATCTGTGGAAGTCCTTGTTCTTCAGACCCTCTGCCAGTAGAAGTTTTAACCAAGCTTGTATCTTCTCAATCCCATTCCCTGCATGCCCACATGATATTTTATATTCCTCTTTAGTAGTCCGTATTAACTTCCATCTCATACATTTCTTTTTTCCATTTGAACTCAGTCAGGAGCTACCTGTCCAGTCAAGCTGCCTGCTGCTACTTCTTATTTTCTTGAACATTGAAATGGATTGTTCTTAGTCTTTGAGACAGTTACCCATGAAGATTCGGCAGCTCTCCTGAGCCCTTTTGCCCCTCAGGGCAGTCTCTCACAGGATCCTGCCTACCAGTTTCTTGAACAAGCCCAAGTATGTTCTCTTGAAATCTACAGTCTTTAGTCCACTGCTTATCTTCCTCACTTCTCTCAGGATCTTAATCTCTACCATCTCATGGTCACTGCAGCCAATGTCTGCAACACTCAACGGCAGATGCTGACTATTACTTCTCCAAACATTTCTTTCTTCTTTCTGAGTTGCGGACTCAGCAAAGCATCTTCCCTAGCCAGGCTGTCTAGCATCTGCATCAAAAAAAGTTTTGCCTAACACACCTCAGAAACCTTCCACATTGCTGAAGTCCATTGTGTTGCCCTCCCAGCAGACATTAGTCCTCCATAAGAACAAGGGCCTGCAATTAGGAAACTTCTTGTATAAAAAAGGCTTCACAGCAGACATCCACCACAACATCCCCTTCCTCAAGCATTCATCTGATTCTAAACAGATGAATGCTTAATAAACTCTCAACATGGTGGCTCTGTAAGAGAGCACCATGTATTCAAGCTGCTCCCTCCATGGTGAACACAAATCCTCCCACGTCTGTCTTTTCTTCCTGAAGAGCCTGGAGTCACTTACAGCACCTTAGTCATGCAAGCTACCCTGTCACATCTCTAACTGCACACACAAGTCCTTTTTGTTTCCAAGGCTGTAAGTGTTTGAAAATATGCACTTAATATGGGCCCCCACTTATCCTACTTCCTCGAAGGTATTATGAAAGCATCCCCCTTGGTGCATTTGACCCTTATACCCTATACCATCACTTACATCCTAGATTTAGCACCTATCTGTCAGTCTAGCAGTCAAGGAGGTTTATAAGCCTCCTCTGCAGCTTTGTCAGGTGGATTCCATCTCTCCCCACCATCTCTCATTCCTTTGAGAGGATCCTATGATCACAAAAGCCAAAGCCCTGTCTCAAATCTTTTCTGAAAACAGAACAGATTCATCATACTAACACCTACTTGCATCAAAATAAAAATCCCACTGAAATAACTGGAAGGAACATCTTGCTCAAGCAGTATAGTGCAGACAACACTGAAAGCACAGATTAGACTGAAGCAGGGAAAAACCTGGCACTTGCAGGACAACCTGATGTGCCTTGATAAACTAGCAAACTTAACACCTTTATCCAAATAAAATAGGACCATAAAGTCCTCAGGACACACAGTATGCTTTCTTCTATGACTGTACAGAGATGGTAATCACTCAACAATATAGAACATTTTGTTTTTCTTCTTTCCTGCAACTACCTATCACCTGCTTTGGATACAATATTAGTAAAGGCAATAAAAATTAGACATGATCACTTAATTTGTTTACATACTAAATGATAGCACCAAAATACACTATAATTACTGAACATGAACACATACTTGTAACTCTCAACTTGTCGACAAGAAGACACTGTAATGAAAGAATCTGTCCGAGAGTTGTAAGTCAAGGGACCAGGCAGAAGAAAACCAGGTAAAAAACGGCCAAAAGCATAGCTTTCCTGTTCAAACAACATAAGCATCCCATCCATGGACTGTATGCATATCAAATCTCGACCTAAGGTAAGCAAAATAAATACAAATGAAACAAAGCAATGTTATTTATATAGTTTTAATCTTAAAGTTGTTAGTAAATTAAAATTGTACTCGTAAGTAATCCTAACAAAAATAATTCATTTTAATTTACATGAGTGTTTACTATGAGGAAGAACACTAAATATTCTAACCTCAATAAAAGCTTACTTACTAAAATAAACAAACTAGATTTTGGGGGGAATAGCATTCAGAATATATTAAGAGCAAAAAAAGAGTTAGATACTTTATTTCAAACCAAAATTCCTAAAGATATAACTATTACAATTTCAGTTTACAGAAATGTTTCAATACTCCCAAAATGCCAAAGTGTTCTGGTTCTTAAATGTCTCTACACCTTACAAGCAGTCATAACAACTGTGGTTTAAAAATAACCTATTCTACTCTTCCAAGTCTACTTAAGCAATGTTGGGAAAAATGGCCGGAGTCAAGAATCATACTCAATGTGAGTTAAACATCTTGCTCGTTTATTGTTCAGATGTCTTGACATTTATACAAGACTGACTTGTCCATGCACCTTATACAATACTCTGATTGGTACAAAGCAACATAACAGAAAGTCCTACAAATATGTACTACTGTGAGAATAATACAATGGTAATGTTTTCCACACTTTGCATTCACATTTTCTGTCTTCAAGGAAAGAAAAAAAACAAAACAGGTCCACTGACTGGGGAAAAAAAAAAAACTCAGCTTGGAGTAAATTACTTCAAGCCTTGTCCATTATTCAGCAGCCTCAAGACCTGACTTAAGACATGACTTGTCATGCCTCAAATACACCAATCTAAATTCAATGTCTCATTTGGAAGACTTCCAAGATCAGAGGCTGATTACGCAGTTTGCATTTCATATGCAGGGATAACAATTCAATCAAACAATATTTTGCATGCATTCGAAGACAGCTATACCAGTAAGACCAACACCTTCTGAAGCTGATAGAAGTATCTCTCCTGAATTCAGAGATAAGCCCCCATCTTGCAAACACAACATGAAATACTTGTAATTCAGAATGTCTATTCACCTCCATTAAAATACTCCATTGTGTCTCAGGAATTACTCTATATGCATGGAAGACCCAAACAAATTGTCGGTTCACTAAGCTCCATCCTCAATCCTTTAAGAACTGTTTTCTAACATAGGAAGGTGAAGCAAAACACGAATAGACCCAAACTTCATTCTTACACTTAGATAAAGGTAACAAAGGTCAAAGAGATATTCAGTATCTGAAAAAGGAACAAACGTAAACTACAGTGCAAAACATTGTTCATCTTCACTATGATTCTTCACAGAAACTTTAACTACTTAAAAATAAATAGTAGTGTAATAGGTCAGCAGTACATCATGCTACTTGTCCTTGTGATTAAAACATACAATAAAAATTTAGCTTAGGGTGAGAACAGAAAAAAAACAAAAGGAAGGCAAAGCAGCTGGGTCCTTTCCACTTGCCCTTCCTCAACCGTTTTTCAGACTTTCCCATTTTCCAAAAATCAAGTTCTCCCACCCTTCTTTCCAGATTCTGCATATAATTCACTACATGTTCTATAAACCCTGTTGCAAATATCAACCATTTGACAGGAAGGACATCTGGAAGTGTAATTCATGTTGTTCATTTGGTAGAGGCAAAGTTGAATTTTCAGTCTCTAGTGGAAAAGTTAAAATACTTCAATCCTTCACACCAATGATTATATAGACAGAACTGCAAAACAATTCCAACACTGTAATATCAGGAACACTGATGGCATTTCAAGCATGTAATCACAACACCTGTTTCTTCCCTTATGTTCTACATAGACCTTTTCTGAAAACCTTAAAGGTCATTCTTATTTCATGGAGTTTTGTTGGGTTTGTCTATTTGAAAACTCCTAAAGTGCATACATTTTGAGGGATAACATTAACTGACAATATCAAACACTGAAATTTTGCTTTAGCAAGGTAGTAATAGAATTTCCAATTGACAAATTAATAAATTAAAACATGGAAAAAAATTTATTCAACATTAAAAAAATCCCTTATTCTTTATTAAACATTAGAGAAGTACTCCATTAATCAAGAAACCTTGATGGCTTCAAAAAGAAACTTAGGTGAGAAACAATGAAAACTATCTTCCTAAACTGAAAAATATCAGAGTCTGTACTAATAAACTAACACGTTACACAAAAGCAATTCAACATGGAAATCATTAAAATACTGTTCAAAAGTAGTCAGAGTCAAACCAATATATCTTTGCTTTTTTCCTACTACTGCGAGTGAGAAAATTTAAATATATCATCATTATAGCAGCTCATTAAACCAGTGACCACTTGTAACTAGCTAGCAACTTCAATTTGATGATTTAAGTCTCAAAAGTTTAATCTATAACATTCTGAAATTTGTACTACTACACTGGAAACTTGAAACATTTAAAATGTTTCCTCTTCTATGTGCAGATTAAAGTCATACATCCTTCTAGGAAATGTAAACTCTTTACCTCTGTTAACAGCAAAAGTCAATGAGGAAATGTTTCCTGTGACTAAATGCAATCATTTCTGAGAGAATTACGGGTTTGACATAGACCTCCAAAAGCATTTTCGAAACAGACCAATTGTTTTAGAGCTATGATTTTCCCAGGATTTTCTACACAGGCTTTTTAAATTATAAAGCAGGGTCTAGGGCTTCTGTTCAATCTTAGAATTTATTGTTTATAAAATCAGAAACATATTCTACAGTATACAAACACATTAGATAGGCATATATACACACACTCCCCTCTTCAATGTTCATAACTAGTACATTTCCTCTGAAATTCTTTGTATAAAGCAGCTTTATTAAATCTTTAAGAATCATTTACCCTCTTCAATTTTTGTGCTGGTTTTGGCTGGGATAGAGTTTATTTTCTTCATAGTAGCTGGTATGGGGCTATGTTTTGGATTTGTGCTGAAAACAGTGTTGATGATAACCCAGGGATGTGCTAGTTACTGCCTAGCAGTGCTTACACAGAGCCAAGGCCTTTTGTGCTTCTCACCCCACCCCACCCCACCAGCAAGGAGGCTGGAGGTGCACAAGAAGTTGGGAGGGGACACAGCTGGGACAGCTGACCCCAACTGACCAAAGGGATATCCCAGACCATGTTATGTCATGCTGAGCATATAAAGCTGGGGGAAGAAGAAGGAAGCAGTGGACATTCGGAGTGATGGCATTTGTCTTCCCAAGTCATCATTATGCGTGATGGAGCCCTGCTTTCCTGGAGATGGCTGAGCACCTGCCTGCCCATGGGAAGTGGTGAATGAATTCCTTGTTTTGCTTTGCTTGTGCACATGGGTTTTGCTTTACCTGTTAAACTGTTTTTACCTCAAACCATGAGTTTTCTCACTTTTACTCCTCCGATTCTCTCCCCCATCTCACTGGCGGGGAGTAAGCGAGCAGCTATGTGGTGCTTAGCTGCCGGCTGGGGTTAAGCAATATCCTCCACAGGACACATTCCAGAATTGTTTGACTTACTTGTAGCTGATGTTCTGCATCTGAAATATGTGGTATTAAAGAGCTTACAGCGACTGCTGATCATAGTTAGAATGAACATTTGGTTTGCTGCTTATAGTGAGTCTCTGAAGTACTAGCCAAGAAAAGTGCAATGACTTTACTAACATACAATTCAGAAATTAGTGAGAGTGATCTATAAATAAGTACCTTATATGTTTCAATTAAAAAATAAAGCAAGATGCATTGTGAATTTTAAAGTTATTTAATATTAAGGTTCCTACAATTCTGAATGTCCTGCTTTTCATCACTAACAGTGGACCCTATCAACTATTAGTAGTGTAAATAAAAAAAAGAATGTATTTATAAAAGAATTGTAGCAACTATACAATTTCAAAGAGTATCACTTGAAGCACACTAAGGCTGTGAATATACAAATGAGCAAAACCAATCTAATGCTTTGCTACTGCTGGCAGAAGCAGTCTTGCTCACCTGCTTCTCCCTGGGGGGCCTCCAGCTCCCCTTGTTCAGGTCACATAGTTCCTCCCCACTGCCAAGCCAGATCTGGTACCTATCTGATGGCTGTTAAGCTGATAGTAGGACATCATCCTGAATTTGTGATTTTTTAAAAAAAGTTTCAAATGAGTGAATCATAACCCCACATAAATAACTCCATACAAGCTTAGCAGCTGCCAGGGGTGACCTGGAAAGTATCAAGTGTGACATGGCTCTGGGGGTGATGGTTAAGGGCATAAGGGCCCAGGTGGTTTTCCTCCTTGATCCTGCTGAGGAAGGGGAAGGGCATGAGGAAGATTGGGTATATCCTGTGGGCCAACAATTGACCGCACAGCAGGTATCAACAGCAGAGCTTTGTTTTATGACCATGTGACCCTCTGAGGATTGACAGCTGTTTGGAAGAGACAGAATCTTCTGACTAAATCCAGCAAAAGTATCTTTGCCATGACACTTGCCAACTCAGTAAAAGCAACTTTAAACTAGGAATGACAGGGGAGGGAGAGATTTTACAACAATCAAGCGAGGGAGTGGTAGATGAGGTAAGCAAGCAAAAGGCCCCAGGATAACGTGAACTAAATGGAAATAGCTATCAACAAAATAGGGCTGAAGTGGAATCACCTCAAGCCCTAGAATCCAAGTAAGGAAGTGCCCATGGAACAGCAGCCTTATAGAGAAAGCCCTCATGGCCTTTTTGAGTGCCTCTCTGAAATGCCTCTACAATAACGCACATAGTATGGGGGAAAACAGGAGGAATTGGAAGTCGGTGTGCAGTTACAGGGCTACAACCTCACTGGGATCACAGAGACATAGTGGGCTAACTCACATGACAGGAGTACGAAGATGGATGTATCCAGACCCTTTATGAAGGGCAGGCCAGGATGGGGATGGGGAGTTGCCCCTTTTTAGCAAGACAGCACCCAGAATGCATGGAGTTCTGACTGGGGACAGATGATGAGCCAGTCATGGGTCAGAATTATTGAGCAGACCAATATGAAGGTCTGCCATAGGCCACCTGATCAGGAAGATGAAGATAAGGCACTCTTCAGACATCTGGCAGAAGCCTCACATTTGGTGGCTCTGGTCCTCATGGGGGACTTGAAGCACCTTGATATCTGTAACAAGGACAACAGCAGGGCACAAGAAATCTAGGAGGTTTCTGTAACACACTAACAAAAACTTCCCAACTCAGGTGACCAATGACCCAAAAAGACAGGCGCTCTGCTGGACCTGATACTTACAGGCAAGGAAGGATGTGAAGATTGGGGTACAGTCTTGGCTACAGTGACTATGAGATGGTCAGGAGGATGATAAGAATAAGTTCAGGAGCATAAGAGGAATGAGCAGGGCATAAAACAGGACCACAGCCCTAGACTTCAGAAGAGCAGAATTTAACCTCTTCAGGGATCTGCCTATAAGTATCTAATGGGATATGGCCCTGGAGAGAAAAGGGGTCCAAGAGAGCTGGTTGAATATTCAAGGACCACCTCCAAGTTCAAGAACGGTCTATTCCAACAAGTGGGGAGTCAAGCAAAGGCAGGCAGCAAGACACCTATGAGGATAAACAAGAAGCTCCTGACTACCCTGCCATAAAGTGTAACAGGTGTGGAAGCAGGAGCAGGTGACCTAGAGAAATGTAGAGATACTGTATAATCATTCAGGGATGGGGTTAGGAAAGCAATAGCCTAGCTGAGTTGAACCTGGCAAGGGATGTGGAGTACAACAAAAAAAGGATTCCACAAATACACAAACATCCAAACAAAGACTAGGAAAAATGTGGGACCACTGCTCAATGGAGTAGGGGCCATAGTGACAAAGGGCACAGAGAAGTCAAGGAGCTTGACGCTTTCTTTGCCTCCATCTTTGCTAGTAAGACTGGTCTTGAGGAATCCCAGGCCCTTGGGACCAAAGGGAAAGTCCAAGCAAAGGAAGTCTTATCCTCAGTGGAAGGGGGTCTGGTTAGGGAATATTTAAACAAAGTAAACTGAAGTTCATAGGGCTTGATGTGATGCACCCACAAGTGGTAAAGGAGCTGGCTGATGTCATTGGAACACCACTCAATTATCTTTGAAAGGTCACAGCAATCAGAAGAGGTCCCTAAAGACCTTAACTTTCAATGCCTAGCTTCAGTGGAACTCCCTGGTACCTGAAACCTGAACACAAAAAGATTACAGATATCAGCTTGAAAAACTTTTTTTAAAGGCACAATAGAAGGACACATTTATACCTTGTTTCTTAAGACTTCTTATCCTTCATCTTTTCTTCCTTAGAAAGATATAGATAAAACCAGAAAAGAAACCGCCAAAATTAAAATTGTGCTTAAAATAAAGTCACCAAAAAATTATAACAGTAATTACATTTACATTTTTGCCATGTTGCTATTCCGTTTTGAAAATTTCAAAATATTGCTTGATATATCATAAAAGACACTTAATTGTAAAGTGAATGCCCTTATTAACACAGAAATCTAATATATTTTGTAATAGAATTAAATTTCAAGTACTTCTGGTTATACTGATGGTAGTGAGAAAGCTACCTTTTAGACAGCTTCCAACCACAACCTTCAGGGTTTAAGCTTGTCTAAAATATACAAGTTGTTAATTTCTATTCTTCTGATGACATATAAAGACAAACACTAGAGCAGATATAATTGATATGCAGTGGTAATCTAGTAGACATATTACAATTCAAGTAACAGAAGTAAGTGAAGGTCAGTATAAGTGTTGAGGTGTTACTGCTTAAGTAACAAGTAGCAACAGCTTCTGCTCTCATGTAAATTATGAAAATGATGAACAGAAAAACAATAGCACCTTCTGCAGTATATATGAAGCTACATGTCATATCAGACATGGAAGCATTCATCTTTAACATTCATAATCCCTAATCACACAAATATCATTGTTAAAATATCTCCTGTTTTAACAGTAGTGATATGATTGAATATGACATGACATAATGTGACAAGTTCTTTAGAGCACTCCAACGATCTCCAAGCATACTGCAGTACTGAACCATACTGTTGAAGAAACAAATATAAGGCACCAAAGACTAAATCAGTAATCACTCTTTTTGCCTTTAAGAGCACAGCATCACTTCTTAATATACCTACCACTTTGTTCATCATATTTATGTTGTTCCTACTCACTAATTTTCAAATTTGGATTTTAACTAGCTTGTACTAGTGGTTCAAACTCCAATTATCCAAACTATTACACATAAAGCATAATTAAAGAAAATTAAATTGTGTATGAACTCTTTTTTCCCAGTTTTTTATAGGTTAACATATCTCCTTTAGCCATTTGTTTTTAATGTGTAGCTAGTGAATGGAGTTTTTAAGTTTCACTTTAAGAAATGCCGTCTTCCAAAAACTCAGCAAGAAATGTCCATTTCAAGAAAGCTTATTGCAGCCAGTTGGCTTTGCCAGTGACATATTTATAAAGTGAAAATATAACCCACAGTGTTTTCTGCAGATCAGATGGAATCACTTAGTGTACTCTACATAGTTTCAGCAGCTTGTGTCTCAAGAGGAATGTCCCTCAGCTAGAAAGTGTTACTTCCAAGCACAAGTCCAGCTACTGTTGTTTTGTAGTTTTGTTATTCTAGCATTATATGAATACATTTATGTCACGCTTTTAAACCACAATGCATTTGTAGAGCTAATGCAAAGCCAAAATGAGAGGCAGGTGGTAGCTCTTTGAAATAAGCTTCTAATTATTTTGGAGCTCAAGTTTTTTGCATGTTAATGATTTCCTCTACTCTGAGCCTCTCCTCTGGTACCAAATCATTTTCACAAAAAGTACATTATGTAATCACAAGGCCTGAGCACCATGTGAAACCATGCAATGAAAACTACAGTATCAAATGGGATAAATTAGAAATCAGAAAAAGTTTCATAGAGTTACAGATTTTAGGGAGACATCAGCAGAGATAACTTTATTGCCTTCAATGGTAATAAAAAACTTCAGTCAAAAGCCTCATGTGGAAGGAAGTGTCAATGAAATAAAATTAAAAGATAAATTGGCATTTATAAGACACCCAGGAACCTAGGAGCCCTTTAATGATACCTGGGAAATGTATTCCTAATATGATAAAAGTTAAATCCACAGTGCATTGACCAGTGAAGCGATGCACACAAACTGTATTCTCACACACTGGAACAGAAATCACTGTCCTGACTTGAAACAAGCAAGTATGTTTTCCTTTTCCTTCATCATTGAAATCTGCCCCCCCAAATTTCTCCCAGCATAGAGAACAAAGCCTCCTCTGGTTCAAACCCATTTTGGAGAATTCAACTTGTTGCTGAGTGTAGCTCCTGAAGCAAAACAGATCTGGGTCAACTGTGAGAAAAGCACTTCAGGAATCACTTCTGACTAATGGAAAAACCATTTGAAAGTATGTCGGGCAGTTCTTAAAACAATGTATGCCTCGTAAAAGGCAAGTCTTAGGTTACTTCCTTAACCCAAAGCAGGAAGCACACGTCAGTGTACATTCAGAAAGAACTCTGAATTGACTAGCTTGGTGGTCTGGTGACTGCTCATTGCATTACTACAGAAGAGATCAAAGTTCACGACTTCAGCTACAGCCCTTCATTCTAGGCCAGAGGATCTGACAGCACCACCAAGGCAGTGCAATACCCTGCACACATGTAAGGAGGAAAAGGAAAAACGCCCTGCATCACTCAATGCTAATGCTAGTACCCATCCCAAACAATGCACAAAGTGTACGTATGTTCCAGCTGAGATTGACTAAGTGCTTTTCTGCTGGAATTGAAAACCACTCCAACAGGAAGGAAATAGAGACATGGATAGGAGTTTAAGAGAAACTAAGGAAAGTGTTTAAGGAAAACACTAAATCCTTACTCTACTGATGTTAGATTTAATTATTTTCTAATCCCTTCCAGGTATTAAAATATTGCAGTAAAACATGTTCACAAGTCCCGATACAAGAGATTCTGTCTCTGCAACAGCCCACTCTGTAAGAAGCATCCCTGGTCAAGACACAGTAAAGCATGTGGTCAGAGCTGCCATGAGAAAAAGAATCTTTTTGCTTCTCTCAGCCATCATGCTGTATTCTACCTAACCTCTTGCAGATTTCTGCCTGCCATAAAGCATAACAAGGATTTTAGATGGAAAGGGAATCTTGAACTATTGAAGTATCTCCAAAGGCCAATCAGCCCTCACTTGTACAATCAATCCTTTTAGAGACCTGTGATATACTCCTTTATTCTTGATCTGACTCTTACCACAGAAGATGACATAGTTAAATTATGCAACTTGGGAATGATCCCTTTAAACCTCATATTGACCTGAGGTGGCAGAAGGACCCTTAGGAAAAACACTAGTATGGTTCAAAGGAGCACAAAACACTGACATATAGTATAGACATCCAAAAGTATCATAGCTGCAACATCCAGCACACCAAAGCTCCTACTGAAAGAAATATGATATTTGGCACTGTGTAGGCATGAGAGGTAAAGTCTCCATGCCTAAACAGATTATAGTACTAAAATTTGTTTACTACAACCTTCATATTAAGTGAATAATTTTTGCCACATTCAAAAGTGGATGTTTCTATTTAGTGCAAGAAATAGTCTCAGGAAAAATGTTCAGGCAGCTGTGAAAGCAGTATCACACAAAGTTGTTCTTTTTTCAATACAGCAGATTAATTATAGACATTATAAATAGACTGGGTCTTGAAAAAGAACATTAGCTGTGCATGGGGGAAAGGCTGTATGCATAGATGTAGCCTGAATAATGATGATTCATGAAGAAATAGTAGAATTCTTTTTCCTTAAATTCTATTTCTTGCCTTAACTTGTTGAGTAACTACTTTTCAAGCCCTAGCAACTGCAGAAATCACAGAAGCATTACAATACTGACATATGCTTTTTCTAAAGAAGGTAGGAGAAATTCTAGTCTGTGAACATTTCCAATGTCAAGCTGCCCTCATGTGAAGTTATACACATATTATACATTATATAGATATTATAAAACATCTTGCTGAACTAGCAAATGTCCCCCAAATAAAGATGAAATAAAGTACTGTCAGCAGTTGCCCTTCCAAATCAATAGCCTTTCACTGAATAGTTAAGGCACATGGATGTTTTTAATGAATCACAAATCAATACCAGACTTTTCACTCACCTCAGCTGAAGAGGAATATAGGCCCTGTTTTGCAATATTTTAGGTACCAGTAGGATCTTAAGTCACCATCATACAATAAATCTACAATTTTTAAAATTCCATTTAAGACAGACCTGTAAACTTATAACCAAAGTCCCACTGTTAAAACCCAGTGAATTCCCCATCTTTCTCCTACTTCTCCATTCCCAGTCTCCTTAGAGTAAGAAGCTTCATGATTCCTAAGCACTTCCCAAAGCACTCTGATTCTTTACTGATTTTTTTAACTAGAGAATTGTTGAAAATATTTGCTGAAGAATGTTCTCTAGAATAACTGAAGTCACATCCAAAAGACTCATTAAAAATAGTTTATAGCAAAGTCTAACAGTCTGAAGCTTACAACACAAAACCTGGAGTTTACAGAATCTTAGGTGGAATACCTACACCTCTTCAAGAAGTTTCAAATATCCCATTAAAATTAGAAATAAACAGCTTGACTAAATGTCCTCAAAAACACCAATAAAATACAGCCACTTTTCACATTCAGATCATTTGTCTATATATACCCTAGGCTAGTAACGAACATACAGAAAGGACTAACTCCAACTTTGTGGTCAAATGAGTCGGTGAATTACGTAGATTTAGCAAGCAGGAACAATTTGTTACCTTGTATTTTAAGACTGTTGGAAGCACACTATGAATACTCAAACGATCTTATTACTTTGCCACTAACCTTTCAAAATATTATTTTCATACTTTTGCAGGTAAGCAAGATGACACACATTTTCATTCCAATCAATCATTATCCTAAACAGCAGTTGCATACATTTCATTTCTGCTGTAATCCTTCCTTGTCCTTTTTATTCACTATAGTCACCAAATACATTTGGGGGGGTTAGTCATGTTTATCTTTATTAAACCATGCTCATAATCAGACTCAGTCATGTTAAAGAAATGCAAAAATCTAGCAAGGCTGCAGCATTATTTCTTTAAGTTATGATCACTCTCATCTGATCTGACCTTATACAAGCGGCAACAGAGCAGACAACCACAGCAATGCATGGTGAAGTTACAGATTAATTTTGTTTAAAAAATGAATTTTTAATCCAATAACTCGATTTGGTTTCCTAAACTTTTTTTGTGCTGCATTGCTTTTTTAAACCCTTTAGAATCCTCCAGTTTCCCCTAAAACATTAAAACTTTGCTACTTGAAATGACAGCATTGTATAGCACCAGCCCTTAAACTTCAAGTAGGCAGAGGCTCTGCTACTTAGCAAGAACTATGATTAATGTAGGCTCAAGTCTCATTGACCAAAGCTTGCATTACTACTCAGGGGAAAACATGGCAGTCCTACACAAAACAAGTATGTAAAATGAAGCCTACCAAAAATTTTAATTTTTTCCAGCTTGAATTTCTAGTTATCTGGCAACACTTTTAAAAATCTTATCCATCTGTATATGTGCAGCTGTCCAAGTTTCACAATGATAAACCTATCAACAAGGACTAGAACAAGTTGTGACCATGATCAGCACCACCGGATACCACAAAGTTAGAATTCTCCTCATGAATCTGAAGTAAGATTACCATGTCACCTTTTCACTGTTATCTCCTCTTGCTAGCTTGTTCCCTCTCACTTTTGATACAGGCAAACTGTATTCATTGTCTTTGCTTTGCATTCTTTTCTGTACTTGAAGGATACACTCAGACCTACTCACCACTACCTAAAATCTCCAGGAAAATCTCTCTTGCATGACGTAGTAGAGTGATTTCTAATAGGAATTATCTGCACCAAATCTAATAACCCAAGGTACAACTAGTAGAAAGCATCATAGCCTGTACAAGATACATTTCACCCCTCTAGGAAAAGCAACTAACAAGGGTTTGGTGACCTTCCAAATAAATGTCTATAGGTTTTAGACTTTTTTGTAATGGAATAGTCACAGATGAACACTAGAAAAATAAACAAAAGCTACATACGCACATTTCTGAAAGACTCTTTGAGAAGACATAAGAGACTAAATAGTTAGAAACTAAAACTGCATTCCTTTGGATGAAAAAATATGGGGCAGCAAACAAATCTGACAGACAAATGCATCCACATGAAATGCTGGAACATTTAATAAGAGAGTACATATGTAAATAATAAAGCTGTACATAGGTTTGAAGTAACAGAAAATTCATCACGCCAAACTATTAGACAGGGTAATAATACATATTGCATTTCTAAGCTTTAGAGACAGCATCTCTAAACTTAAGTAAAACATCTGATATGATCTCAGACAATTGTCTCACAGGAAACCAAAGAATGGCAGGCAATAGCACTAAAAAGAAGAATCTGGGGATTAGAGTAGGACGATGAATTAAATATGAGTCAACAATATGTCACCAAAAAGACAAATGCAAGATTGGGTCATTATTAATATACATGCACTATTAAAAACATATGAGGTAATTATTGTTCTGCTTGGCACTCACTGATTCTTGGCTGAGGTACAGCAGAAGCCGTAACCCTACATGCAAGATACAAAATATTTTATAATACCAGTGCACAATGACTGCACACATTTGGGTACCATACTTCAACAAAAGAAATTAGAAAAAGTATCATATAAAAATCTATCAAAGTTTTGAAAAACAAGGCTTTCACTTACATATACAACTGCTCCCAAAGTTATGTATTTCTACAATTGGTTTTACTTCATTTTAATTATAGTGCTTTGTTTAAATGAAATGCAGATTAAGTGATATATCTAGCAATTTATAACTGAAGCAAAATTCTGGCATACTGAAGACAATGAGAGTTTTTACTTCAGTTAGGCTATGATCTTACTCATTACTGTTAAGAGAAGCTGAGGAAGGTGAAAGGAAACGGATGGCAAGAGATTCAGAGAATGTTTTCCTTGATTATATTTCCATTCACATATTCAATTTAGAGAAGAGGTTCTTATTTAAAAAAAAAAAACAACACTTACAGGTTTCCAAAGTTACGTGAGAAACCATTTACAAGTAGTCATCAGCAGATCTATTCCATGAAAAAACTCACGAAGACTAAGCCTTTCAAATAATCTGTCTTTATCCAGAAGCAATTTAACAGGAAGGTAACAGTTAAACATTCTGCCCCTTAACAGATTTAGCCAATAAATCAAAGTCCAAATTTATACTGCCTCTGTAATTAAACATAGTCATAAGAGTCATTTAATCTTACAGCATAAAACTCAGCTGGTAATTTTTTTCTTGCAGAATTGTGGAAAAGTTAAGCACAGTCTACCCTTCTTACGAAGTTTCCTGTTACAAGGTTGCATGGTTTACACATATGTTGTATTTCATTATTAAAAAAATTCCTCCGTATAGCACCCTCTTTGTTGTAACAGTCAAAACATACTTTGCCTTCAGGCCAGTGCTATAATAAAAGTAAAATGAATTCAAGGCTATTTGCTGAGAAAGATAGGTTCAAGGTATTTTCACACTTTTTTGCTTGTAACTTTTTCATGTCAAATCTGTATTTTCTTTTTCCTTCCTTTTGCTATTGTTTTATTACTTCCTTTTATTGGTACAGTATCCACTGAACAACTTCAAATAAATCTGAACTATTCTGGAAGCCAATTTAAGGCATTAAAGTTTCAGATTAAAAAATAAATTCCAAAACCTGTGCCTTATTAGGAGGATCCAACTCTAAATCATTTACCAAGTCATTTGAAGAGGTTATATAAAAACAGGGTGAATTCACTGATTATTTAACTATTAGATAATGCAAGTGTATTTTGTGAAATCGCACAAAATGGTAATATTACTTTTGCAGTGAAAATAAAAAGCCGTTATCTGTAAGTGAACACCATTCAAAAATAACTCAGCAACTAAGAAAGCAAGGTTACTGAACTATGCTTTCTCTCTGTCACTAAATAAAATTAGTATTCTATTCTAGAGCAACCCAATAGCTTGTGTCCCCCACTGGTAAACTATCAATATGCTGTTTCTTTAGTTCTTAAGTAGAAGGCAAAATCTTAATAACAAAAATTGAAAAAGATAACTGGAAGTGTTGAGAATATTCGTACACCCACCTTAATGTACCACTTATGCCCTGAAGAACAATCACAGAACTCAAGCCTCACCTGGGAAAGGTCAACCTCCTATTACAGCATGGGATCATTCACACACTTCCTAAGCATTTCAGACAGTAGCTCAGGAAACCTACACTTCATACACCAGTTCTCAAAGCATAGAATTTTAGTATTCACTCCTTATACACTGTTGTTTGTTCATATATAAGCTACTATCCTGCCCTCCATTCAGTCTAATGCACAACTGACCATAGGAAATTTATGCGATTATCTGTAAAGCTACCTAAGCTTCAAGTAATAGTTGTTTTGGTTTTACTTTAAAGCACTTCTCCATTCTTTGTATCATTTCAGCAGAAATTTATTGCATATACTTTCCTCAAACATAAGTCACTTTGACTCAAGGCAAACAAGGTAAAGAATGAAATTGTGGCCTGATCTGCACACTTTTTCAAAGCAGTAGTAAGGGCACTTTTCTTTTACTACATAAGAGCAAAGTACTATCATTTCTTATAATTAAGCTCCACATCAGCAATCTCTCAGTCAGGCACAAGTAGTATATTAACTCTTTCTCAAGATGTAGAAGGACTAAGGCTAACAGCTATAAGCCAGCTGAGTTGTAATCCATTCAACAGAAACTGGTAATGTAAGAATAAGAGTGATTTTCCAAGTTAGTGTCTCTTTCTCAGATTTCTCCAAGGGCAGGACAACACCCCACATCTAAATATCCTCAATGTGAACAAGACAAAGTCAAGGCTCAGGACAGTTTATTTCTATATGTTGTAGGTAAAAAATTAAGGTAACTTCATCACTAATTATCTAAACATCACATTAGAAAAGGCTATAAAAATTAATTATGAAGTAATATGAATTTATTTGTGCTGAATCAAAAAAGTTTTGCTTAATGCCAATTTCCTGCATATCTTCTAGTACCAATATGCAAATTTATGAGATTCTTAAGTAAGCAGTTAATAATTATCTCAACTATCTCTGAGTGATTACCCACCTATAAAAAGTTTCAGTATTACATGAGGATAGTTCACTGCTGTTGTTTCCTATAATTGAAGTCAACACTGGTAAATTGATTAACAAAAATTCCTGCACAGCTAGAACAGATCCAATTCAGCATTATTTTAATTTAAAGAACTGGACCTACATGATTTTGGTGGAACTGCAAACAAAAAATTTAAGAATGGAACAAAACTATGATCAAATTAAGTCAATCACAAAATTTAACAATTCTGGCTCAAAATTTAATCACTATATAGCTAACAAAATAAAAATCTCACTGTTTTTGGAGAAACATTGTTTTCACTTTAATTGAAGATTAACAATATGTTGAATATTGCTTAATAAGACTTGACTACTTCTAGATTAATATCAGATTTATGCCTTAAGAACTGAACTGGAGGTACACTGCTGCATAAAGAAGAACAAGAAAAGGAATTCTTAACTAAAACACTATCCAAATTCACTTGCTTCACTCCATTCCATTCTTTTAACAATGTCAAAACATGCAACTCATTCACTAGAAGCTTTCAATCAGCAGTGACTTTCAATCAGCCAAATGAAGTTCCATCACTTAGGGTTTACCAGCCCAGTACAACATTTTAAACTCTTTTATTTACTTGTCCTCAAAAATCTTGATACTTCACAGAAAGCATTTGAGAGATGCTGTCCAGGCTACAAACTAGAGTTCTAAACCAGCACATCTCATGCTGAGTCTAGTACACACACTGTTTTAAAACTAGCACAGCTGCCTTTGCACCACATAGCAACCACAGAAGCATTAAGTACATCCTCACTCACATTAGAGAAACTCAGCTCAGATCTTTGATAGACAGGGTAATAAGGAGAGAGCTTTGCAGTTGGGTGACCAAAAATTCTAAATAAGCCTAAGATGCTCAACAACTTTCTCACTTCCCTCCCAAACAAAAATATAAACCAGACTTACGCAAACTATACTCCTCCTATTACAAGCTGATCGGGTTCTTTAACATAATCTTACCCAATAACTTGGTATTTGACTCAAATATCTTACAAAGACCCAGAACGACATACTACAGATGTGAAAACAGAAAATAATTTTGAAAATATTGTAAGCTATCAGCAAACATCACTTCATACAATGAAAGTTGAATCGTTAACACAGCAATCTCTGGTGGCGTAATTGCATGATGCCATAATAGTATAACCTGACCTTATAAAAATTATGTGATAAAATAGATTTATATAAAGTAAAATTTTTGTAGAGTTGAGTCTCAGCCTAGGTAAGGCTGTAATACAAATCATAAAAGTGCATGTTTTTTCACTTTCATGTTCTTTAAAAAAATTAAATCAAAAGAGCTTACAGTACAGTCACCTCAAGTTCTTTAAATTTTATGTCTGAAGTAAAACATGAAGACCATACAATCTGTTCAGTACTTAAGGGCTGTGACATTTTGTGGCTAGGTCAAGAGTTCACTTGGTTGAAAACCAGTGTTCAGCACTACTAACTCATGGTTTTATCATGAATCATCCTTTCTAAAAAGACCCATATGCTAGAATCAGAGCATTGCAGGACAAACCCAACTTACAGCTCTAAGATCATGAAGAAAAGTTCAGAAATACGAAAAGCAGATATATGCATTCTACATAATAGAAGCAATGACTTAAAAATTAAGTTCAATTTCTGAAAGTCTGGGCTAACAATACAGAATTTTTTAAACATAAAATGATTAGTTGATCTTCCTATGTCACTTCATGATAGTTTCATGTTTTCACTTTAGCACCAGTGTTCAGAGACAGCAAGGAACAAATGTAAAGTTAAAGGAGCAAAGAAACGCAAAGTTCTGTATTACAATCCTTCCCTTTGCCACAAATTTTTAAAGTTGTAAGTCACAACTAGCTCTGCCTACACTGTGCTTGATTTATATTTTCATCTTTGTAGGTTTTTTCCATTTACTTTTTTTAAACATTTCCATTAGCTTTGTTTGGCATTCTACCTAAACATATAAGGGATTGCCTTGTTATTTCCCTCATCCCTGGCCCCTTAACAGGTTTGCTGAAAGTAAGAGTCAAGTTCATTTTGCTTTTTTGCTAAAGTTCTACAACCAACAGAATACATTTTATTTTAATCAATAAAACACTTCTAGCTATACAGGTTTTCAGAAAGTGCTTTTGTGGTTTCTATACTTGTCGTGGTTTAACCCCAGCCAGCAACTAAGCACCACGCAGCCACTCGCTCACTCCCCCCCATCCAGTGGGATGAGGGAGAAAATCGGGAAAAGAAGTAAAACTCATGGGTTGAGATAAGAACAGTTTAATAGAACAGAAAAGAAGAAACTAATAATGATAATGATAACACTAATAAAATGACAACAGTAGTAATAAAAGGATTGGAATGTACAAATGATGCACAGAGCAATTGCTCACCACCCACCGATCGACACCCAGCTAGTCCCCGAGCGGCGATTCCCCACCCCCACTTCCCAGTTCCTATACTAAATGGGACGTCCCATGGTATGGAATGCCCTGTTGGCCAGTTTGGGTCAGGTGCCCTGGCTGTGTCCTGTGCCAACTTCTTGTGCCTCTCCAGCTTTCTCACTTGCTGGGCATGAGAAGCTGAAAAATCCTTGACTTTAGTCTAAATACTACTTAGCAACAACCGAAAACATCAGTGTTATCAACATTCTTCTCATACTGAACTCAAAACATAGCACTGTACCAGCTACTAGGAAGACAGTTAACTCTATCCCAGCTGAAAGCAGGACAATACTTCATTAAGTCTCACAGTAAATACACCTGTAGAATCAGTTCAAGTATAAATGCAGCTTTAGAGATGCTGCCTAATAACCAATAACTGTAATGAGAGGACCATCTAGTGGTGACAGCCACAATTCACACTCTGCTATTTTAAAGACAAATGCACTGTCAATCCATGCAAGTCACTGGACTTCTCAGTCTTGGCTTTTTTATTCCATAGCTTTAATCGTTTAATTTAGATTTCAGCCTTCTATGATGAGACTAAATAAATGGGTCCGTTGATTTTCTTCATCTGTTCCTGTTATGAGAACATCTATGTCAATTCTTCCACATGTGAAAGTTGCTCATAGCATCAAATCATTAATCTAAAGACATGAGCAAGAATGAAGCTGCTAGCAACTACAAAATAGGTCTGTTTATATCACAATTCCCTCCTCAGAGAAATCTATAATACCTTTATTCTTAATACAAGAGACAAAAAAGAATCACCAGTTGAGAGATGACAGTTGTACTTGGTATGTTTTACATCTCTATCACATTTCAGCTAAACACATGTGCAGTTTAACAGACCAAATTATAACATAACAAGGGTTGAAGATTGCCACAAACTAGCAGGGACAGAGCAAAAACTTACATTGGAGGAAGCTGACTGAGAATGTGATACACATCTAATGGTGTGTGTTTCTGTATTTCGAACATGTCAAACAACTGCAGAGACATTCTTCCCCAGCTACCACAGTAATAGAAGCTGTGAGAAATCCTCCTCCCTAACAAAGCTGCAGAGAGTAGGCACGGGGAGAGGTTTATATAAGCACACATTTAACTACAAACAGCTGAAGGAAGCTTAGTGGAGCTTCATAACCAAACCAAAACATAAAATAGTAGTAGAGCTTTTGCTTCTAAGACCTGTTCTGCTTAATTTCTGAAAATCTCCGATAGGACTCAGTCAACCAATACTCAAGAGAAAAATTTCAGGCAGTTTCTCCTTAAAGACAGGCATCCTAAAGCCACTCAGCTGCTTTGTAAATTAGAGAATCAGATTCTACTCCAATACAATCTAAACCAAACTTTGATATTATGAAAACTGAAAGCTTGGTCTGAACAAATCTCTGCCTCTTCAGCCCCTGTAAGCATCTAAAGGTAACTGCAGGATTTTCAGCAACTCAGATAGTTAAAGAACTGCTGAACTGAAACAGAACGCAACTTCTGCACCTTTATGCATTCCTTGCTCCCTTCTTATGGAACTGTCCCCCAATTTTAGCAGCAGTCACCCAGCCTCAGACTTCTGTTCCAGCCTGTTTTACGCATCTCTTGCAACCCTACCTGCCCCATCCCATACTGTGGAAGGTTCTTGAGGACAAGAGAGCATGCTCAAGCTCTTTCCCCACAGGGTTCTCTCTAAAGCAGTGGGCAGCAGTAACCCTTAGCCAACTTCTTCACTGTTCAACCTTCCTCTTCCAAAGGAAATTGAAACTTTTCCCAAAGGAATGCACAGAGGCCACCACAGAGGCCAAAGGAGACATAGGATGGGAAATGGAAACTATGTGCTGGCTTTACATCCCAATTTTCAAAATTGGCTATGCAACGTTACAGCATCAAGATACTAACAAAGCACTTGGCATCTCAGTTAAAGTCACAGCTGTAGTGGCCCACCAGACAGCACAGACTGCATCTGCACATGGGTAGAAATCACATTATGAATGATTACAAGAGAAATCTGAATGCCAAGAGGCAAGTATTTTATCCGAGGAAAGAGCAAGCAGTAGTGAACTGATCATTTTTGGCAGTACCGAAGAAATTGACAGGCAACTGTTTGGAAGCAGTCCAACAAAAAAGAAACAGAAAGTTAACTATAACCCAAGTAACTGTTCGTCCCAAGAAAGGACAGAAAACCCTCAAGAATGCATTAGAGGAAACCAGTACAAACTAGTGTACACAAACTCAATCCTATTTTTCTTTTGCCAATGTTAACTGGTATGGCTGGGTAGAGTAAGTTTCTTTACCACTGAAGGTACAGGACTAAGACCTCCATAAAAAGAAAAAAGCATAATCTTCAGTAAGAGAAATCTGAACAAGACTGAGCAACTTCATAGATGAAGTGCTCTGTGTCAACTCCTACAGCATTCTTCGCTTCCTCAGATGAAAGATTACATTCCTGGGGGGACTGACATTCACATTCCTCCCCAACACGCCCACAGCATGCTTTCCACATACGCATGCTTTCCTCCTGTTCAACTGACATTCTCCTGTGTCTGCTTCAGTAGCTCTGTAAACATGACCTCTAAAGTGCCTCTTTCACCTTCACATTGTTTCAAGGATACTTCAGTATAGCAGTAAGACACATATTAGTCACAGCAGTAGCAGAAGGCAGTAAATACAAAACCACTCCCCATGTTTTGTTAGTCCGCTTCTAGAGTGTGGTGTAGAGGTCAGACTGTTAGCAAAGCAAGTTCAGCGCTGCACGCTTACAGCACTGTGACCACCACCACTCTACTGAAGGCAAGAGAGACTGCAAGAATTCCAGAGAAGCCTACGGAAGGCAGACAGTAAAAAAAAAAAATAAATTATTTATTTACAGACTGGTTGGTTCTCAATTGCAGCACAGAATATCTGCCAAAGACACACGCAGATAGTATGGCAGGCCAGACCAGGACAGGCATCTGTTTAGTAATATTAACAATGCTTGATAGGCCTCCTTTCGGGTTCACTCTGGCTGGTCTTGCAAGATGGAAATAAAACCACAATACTGTCATTCATAAGCCTCAAGGAGAGAACAGAGTATTAAAAATGATACTTAAAAAATCTGAAATAGATTCACTGCAAAAGGCTACGGGCAAGATTAAAAGCATATCCTTGACAAGAAATCTAATCAGACAGTCCAGGAAAGCCACATAAAAAGGACATTCAGTCCAGGAAATCTACAAAAAAGAACATTCTTTCATTTCCCCAATCTTTCTCCAGTGTCCATTTTGCCTATTTCTCTGATGCTTCAATACACGCTTTAGCAGCCTGCTATCAGGTACCTGAACATTCACTATAATGAGGTCTTAAATAGAAAGCTTCTTCATCTTATTATATGAACATGTATTATTTATTACATAACACAAATCTCTGCCTTCCTTGTTTATTAACATTTTTGCCACCTCAAGACTTGAGGTCATTCTTTTTCCACAGTGTCTTCCAATAAAGACACTAATGCAAACTGGAACATGGGGAAGATGAAAGGAAAAGGAAAGGAGCTTGACATGCTGGGACAGAAGTGCTACTAGAAAACAAGAAAAGCCTGCAGAACTTACCAAAGTTCCCTCTGCTGTTCTTGCTGCTTTTTCAGGATTGGCCCTCATTTTAACCATCCTATGTGTTGGGAAGTATTTGGCTGGCTGAGTAGGTTCTGAGGTAAACATTACCTTCTGTCTCCCTAGCTTGCAAAGACATTTTCTTCATTACATCACTTGCATATGCCACAGCTCATGATAAGGTATATAAGACACGGGTCTGGCATCAAGATTGAGCTGGTGGTCAGACTTCTCAGATCTCCATAGTAAACAAACATGCATGTCAAAAATCCAGAGAGTTTATTCTGCAGAACTGCATGGTGGTACACGGGTATTTGTTTTATTCTTCCTGAACCACTCCGGACACTCAAATCTCTTAGTTTACTGTTGCCTCACTACATCTGTTACTGCAATTCCACTACAGTATGTCAAGAAGCACACTACTCCCTCTTCTCAGATTTAGGAAACACTGTATTGTCTTTCTGCTGTTAAGAGGAATATGCCCATGCCCTGTACATTCACTCGTTAAGATACTCATAGCATAGATACCTTCTCACCCACATGAGCTGACTGTCTTTCCCAAGGTGGTTGTGCAAAATTAGTAGGTGAAAATCTCTTCAATCAGTATGAATTTTGATTAGCTGAATTTAAGCCCAGGGACAAGCTTGCGTTTAGGGTAAGGCATTGGAGAATATTATAGACACAGAACTGAGGGATTGTCTGCATATATTTGCCATATTGACTCAGAAGACTTTCTGCCTTGGTAAAGTGATATCACTCTGCCAACAGTTTAGGGATACTACTTGAGTAGATGACTACTAGCCCCCAAAATCGTTGGGCAAACTTTACTTCTGAAGAGAAAGAGCTGTCATGTAGAGCAAACCTAAATACTTCCAGATTAGAACACAAAAACATGCATAATTGTGTCACAAGTTCAAAAAAGACTGATAACTATTAAACTTATTCAAAACTACAAACACACCATAAATACTATTTTCCACTGTTATGTTTTTCCAATCAAAGTTGATTTTTTTTTTAAAAAGTCTCCATTACATATCTTCAAAGACACTTCATATTTTAGGTTCAGAGAATGAAGATGTTAACTATTTTCTTTGTCCAGGATAAGCAAGTTGCAGAAAAGCAAAACAGAATTAAAACATAGAAAACAATTATTTTACATGTTAAAGTATTTTACAAGGGAAAAGCCAGGGTTTCTGTAATGTTTTTTAAATCAATATTATCCTTGTAAATTCATATCCAGTTCAAGATGTGAAGAAATAACTATTCTGCATTTAATATTTTTTGCCTCATTTTAACTTCAGTTATTTTCTATATGCATCAGATAAAAGATACTATCATTTATAGAAAGATGGTTTCCTCTAGGCAGCAGCATCATGTTGCCTTTCAAAATCCAAGTTAAACCTCACTTGTTCACAGTTAAACAACTAATAATAAAGAATATGCAACAAGGAGTTTACCTTTTACACCACCAAATGGACCATAAGTCATATTACAAGCTGTTCGCTGAAGATTGTGCTCATACATCAGTTTAATCTGATACTGGTTCCCATGTTCCACATTTCCCAGAGTTCCTACAAAAAACAAAGGGTTTATATTTACATCTTTGATCCACGCAATGTGGAAGAAGTAAAGGAGTACCAGTTCAAACAACCTGAAAAAACTATAACTTACTCCTAGTGACTGTGAGGTATGAAGGCTCACACTGCTGCTTTCTTTAAAAAAATCACCAAGCTACAAAATTCCTAAAGGCCAGAACCAGAAATAAGGTCTCATTATATTAAATATGGTATAAAGACTTAATGGGAGGCTGAGATTTTGTTACTTAAATGTATTTTTCTTCATGTTAGGCACAACTCTAAGATCAGAAAAAAGCCTGCTCAAAGGGGAATTCTTACAATTCTGTAGTTATTCAGTGAATATACCATATACAACAGCCAGTCTCAGCTGTAATAGTCTTTGCCTCAAATCAAGCTGTAGCTTGTCATTAGCTATAATTTGACAAAGCTATGCTTAGGGCACATTTATCACTTGCCTTTGCTCTGTCTGAAATTCAGTGCAGTTATCAACAATGCAAAGATAAGAAACAAACATATGGCAACAAAAATAATTTTATGATACACATCACATTCTCTGAAAAAGTCTGCATGAACTTTAATTTCCTGACTCTTTCAGGGAACTAGCAGTTATTAAAAAAATCTTTCTAAAGAAACTGAAGTTAAAGCTCCCCTTTTGATAACCAAGTCTTTCCTGCACCCCATGAAGAAAACGAAGTTCTTCATCATGCAGAGTAACCCTTAAGGACTAATACTAGCAAGCAAAAAAAAAAACCTTTGAGAACAGTCACATCAGCAGGGAAAAAGGTGTCTCGAGTGAATGTTATCTAAGCTAAATCCTACCACAGCTTTAAGTATACAAAGATTATTCTGACACTATCTTAAACAACATGCTGCGAAAGATTTGTAGCTTATGCTAACCTTTTAGGCAATTTCTCCAACTAAAACCCAATATAGCTTTTAAGAAATTACCCCTAAAGCAGGCCCACATCAGGGCAGGGAGTGGAACAGACATGAAGAAAAAAATCCTGGCTAGATAAGTAACTAGCTAAGTAGCAACACCAGACGAAAAACAAGTTAGAAAGTAGTCAGTCTGTGTATACTGACTGTAATACAATATCCAGGCCATACTTTAGTCAGCCCTGAAGGATGCTTTCATTTGTTGAGGAGAAGCAACATAGTTATTTTATTATGAGTAACAGATATGGCAAAATTTATAAAGAAAGTTAAGATCCCACTTCATGAAAGTGTAATTTGCCATGGAAGCATAAAGAAATAATAATCATTATTTCTCAAAGGAGCTTGTTCAAAAGTACCTGTTCAGATGACAGAAATTACCATTACAACATGAATGCTTACAAATTAGTATGAAAAGTCTATTAAAGAATTGTAAAACTTTATTTTTGTACTTACTTAAATGCTTAAGCCATGTAGACCAAACAGCAAACTATAACTAGACAGGAATTCTAGACTGACGTATTGTATGCCATTAACACAAATTTTAAAATAAATTTTTTTAATAGAAATTGTACTGGTAGACTACAATCCTAAGACATAGCACTATTACAGAGAAGGGAAAGTATGAAAACTGCAGTACATCTCAAAGTACCATCCCTCAACAAAGACCAGTTTTACATGTGTCTCCAGATAAGATAACTAGAAGACAAAGAGAATCTGGAAAGTGAGCACGTATTTGTTACCTATCTGCCTAGGCTGTGAATAGGAAGCAAGCTGCTCCTACAAGAAAACCATGCTCTTATAATGAAAGGAGCCACAGCTGTCCCTACACAGAGAAAATGAACAATGTATAGTTGTCTACTGAATTTTGAAGATGGGTGTACAATCAATAGATCTCTTAAATCTGTGCTTTGCTTTATGCATATATTAGAATTCAATGCACAGAATACATATTTTGTGACTTGCCTCTTTACATATACAGAGAACACAGCATTTGGAATTTCCAGACAAAGGCAGTTGAAGAAAGAGGATTTAAGAAGAAACATAGTAGTTTCACCTTTTTACTTGTATTAACCTTCTGTCTTCTCTTGGGCTATGTTACCCATGTTCTGGCTTTCTAAGAAACTATCTGGATTTTTGAGTTCAGAAATAATTGTAATTGTTTCATTTTTAAAGAGCCAAGTAAGTTGTCATTAAACAACCATTTGTTCATTAGCACCCTGAACAGTACCATCCACTCCTAAAACTGCAATGAGAACGAGTTGTTCACAAGCACTACCAATCACAGACCATCACACACATGACAGCATCTCAAGCCCCGAGCAGATCAGCAAATCTCTGTTAATCATCAGGAAAAATCCAGGCCTAATTACTAATATTTCCTTTTCATACATGAGTTTGAGTTAGAGAACATGACTACAGCTCTTCAGGGATGATGAGCAAACACTGTATATACCAAGTTTAGCATTACCAAGTTTAGTACTAACCTAATCCAAACTTTAAAATACACTTAAAATCACTGGAAAGCTTGTATCTGTAAACTAACCTGAAACAGCATATACACAGAGTTTTCGGCAATGCAACACAGCCAGATGAAGTCCTTCAGTACCACTGTAAAGAAGGTTAAAAAAAGCACTGTTTTCAGATAAATTCCAAGTACAATGCATACAGGATAAAATTCAAGTAACATGTTGAAATTACTTTCAGGTGTGGAGCCTTTGATCTCAGAGCACACATCTTTCCCATGGTTAGTACATGGTTAATGAATTCTCTAAGAGCATATATTTAATTGGCTGTAAGAGAATCTACTTAGGAGAACTTAATTTTAGATATTAGTTCTTAAAGGATTCATTTTAATTTTGAAATTAACTTCTAATACTGCAGCATGAACTTTATTTTAAAAATGAGAGAAAAACCTGTACTAACTTTCAATACGAGGTTTTTCCTGTTCTACATACTTTAAATAAATTGTACAAGTATCTGGAAGATTTTCCTCCACATACACATTAAGTAAAAACTCTCTCATATCAAGAAGTTTCAAGAAGCAGATCAATGCATACTACAGCATTCATAGATGTGCTTAATAGTTGTCCATCTGGAAATTGAAAACCCACCCCCCAAAACAAAGAAAGAAAATCACATATAAGCCTTAAATAAACAGCAACACAGACTGTCGTTGACTTACGAAACAAATTTTCCCACTTCCACCTGCAATATTGGTTCTCGTAACTGCACTTCCAAGAGCAAGTCTTCAGGTTGTACTCCATCTCCAGGTTTCACAGGTTGTGGATTAAAGATTCGGAGATATCCCATATAACTGGCCACAATAATTTTATCTAAAAAAAAAAATAAAAAAAAAAATCGCCCACTAAAGGAGACTACAGAATACTACAGCTCATGTGGAATTAAATTTGCTGCAGAAGTGCTTCAAAGAATACTCTAAAAAGAGAGAATATTTACATCATTCAGTTAATGTTGATTATGCTGTGTCTTCTAGGTTAAGAGTAGCAATTAGCTTTTTTGTAAATCCATGAAAACCTGTCAGTAAAGGGTTCAATATGGCAATTATCAAGGTGGTGGCACTGACCATTGTTACTATTCCATCATTTTAGACTATGTTCACACTTCTTAAAAAGTCCCGTTCTGGTTTTGACGAGTAGTTCAAACTTTCAGCTTCTACATCTGGAATTTGTGCATACACATATCACACCAACAGAAGTGTGAAATTTTAACATTGGGACTGATGACATTTATCCAAATGCAAGCTGAAGCCAGGTAATTGCTACATTAGGTCAACAAAGCTAGGCCTTGAGGTCACCTACTCTTGAGACAGATCCATTACCTCAAAGGGGAATGCAATAGTTACATCAGACTTATTTTGGAATCAGTATTTTAAGCAAGTAGTTATTTGGTTGTTAGTGAATAACAAAAAATTATTAATGAAAAAATCCCAACAAGGTGCCTCCCATGATAACTACCGACAACTAGAGTTGGTTGCCAGTACTTATTTCCTCTAGATGTAGGTCCTCGTATCAATGCAGATCAAAATCAAAACCAATAAAACTTGTCCACAAGTCAGGACAATGTACAAGTATTCCTAAACAAAGTCCACAAGGCTCTAAAGGCTTGGCATAGTTCCACAGGACCCCACATCAAAAGCTCAGAACAGCTGCTTGCTTCCTCTCTTCTTCAGTCACAAAAAAACTTCCACACCCAAGTCCGTCATTCAGTGAATACTGACTGCCGTCCCCACTCTCATCTTATCCTCAGTTGAGTAACAAGTATTCCATCAGCAGTAAACTAAATCCATTTTAGTTATTAATTCCTTAAAAATACTTAAATGAGGACATTTTGACCTGTGGTTAGGCAATTGCAACTAGCTGATTCACTTTTGGTCCTGAACTCCGGAAGAAAAAGAGCCTAGTCTAAAAACAAAGAGAAAATATAATGTTGAGAAAGTAAATAAAACAGCAGACTACCACTCCCACGAAACTGTTTAAGTCATGCTTTTATATCAGTTGCATTTTTTTCCACTAGGAAAAGACTATTCAGAACTCTGGCAGAGTTTCGGGGTTTCTGATCACAGGTCAGTCTACACAACACCAAGTCTGCAGGCAACAGATGGGCTACACTTGTCCCAAAGGGGGAAAAGGATCTTTGCACAGGAGTTAGCAGGGCTCACTGAAAGAGCTTTAAAGTAGATGTGAAGGGGGGAAGAGATAAAACTAGGCTCGCTAGAGATAAGCCTGGGGACACGTCTCCAATGTTTGAGGGGACAGTGTGCTAGCAAGGTCCTTTGGTCTGCTGTCTCAGTGGAGGTAGGGGATAGAGATCCATGTGGCGGCAAAGACGCAAGGGTTAAAACATGTTAGAAACCATGGAAGCACCTGAGAACAGTCACATAGGAACTAGGACTTCTCCCCCAAAAAAGGTGGCCAATGCATGCATGCAACATGAGCAACAAACAGGAGGACCTGGAAGCTATTGTGCAGCAGGAAAACTGTAATACAGCTGCCATCACGGAAACATGGTGAGATGACTCACACAACTGGAGTGCTGCAATGGATGGCTATAAACTCTTCAGAAGGGATAGGCAAGGAAGGAGAGGTGGTGGGGTAGCCCTGTATGTTAGGGAGTGTTTTGATTATCTAGAGCTTGATGATGGTGATGAAAGGGTCAAGTGTTTATGGGCAAGAATCAGGGGAAAGGCCAACAAGGCAGATATCAGGGTGGAAGTCTGTCATAGACCACCCAACCCGGATGAAGAGATAGATGAGATATTCTATAAGTAGCTGGGAGAAGTCTCACGATTGCTAGCCCTTGTTCTCATGGGGGGCTTCAGCTTACCAGATGTCTGCTGGGAGTGTGTGGAAGATAACTTCCTCACACAGCTGGTGAGGGAGCCAACCAGGCAAGGCGCACCACTGGACCTGTTGTTTGTGAACAGGGAAGGACTTACGGGTGATGTGATGGTTGGAGGCTGTCTTGGGCATAGCAATCATGAAATGATAGTGTTTTCGATTCTTGGAGAAGAGCAGAGTTAGCAGAACTGCTACCCTGGACTTCTAAAGGGCAGAATTTGTCCTGTTTAGGGGCCTGGTTGACAGAGTCCCTCGGGAGGCAGTCCTGAAAGGCAAAGGAGTCCAAGAAGGCTGGACATTCTTCAAGAAGGAAATCTTAAAGGCACAGGTGCAGGCCGTCCCCATGTGCCAAAAGACGAGCCAGCAGGGAAGATGACCAGCCTGGCTGAACAGAGAGCTTTGGCTGGGACTCAGGAAAAAAGAAAAGAGAGTTTATGACCTTTGGAAGAAGGGGCAGGAAACTCAGGAGGACTACAAGGATGTCATGAGGTTATGCAGGGAGAAATTTAGAAGGGCCAAAGCCCAACTAGAACTTAATCTGGCTACTGCCATAAAAGACAATGAAAAACGTTTCCATAAATACATCAGCAACAAAAGGAGGGCTAAGGAGAATCTCCATCCTTTATTGGACATGGGAGGAAACATAGTGACAAAGGATGCGGAAAAGGCTAAGGTACTTAATGCCATCTTTGCCTCAGTCTTTAGTAGTTAAAGACCAGTTGTTCTCAGGGTACCCAGCTCCCTGAGCTGGAAGACAGAAACGAGGAGCAGAATGAAGCCCCCATAATCTGAGGGGAAATCATTAGCAACCCGCTACACCACTTAGACACACACAAGTCTATGGGGCCAGATAGGATCCACCCAAGGGTACTGAGGGAGCTGGCAGAAGTGCTCACCAAGCAACTTTCCATCATTTATCAGCAGTCCTGGCTAACTGGGGAGGTCCCAATTGACTGGAGGTTAGCAGATGTGACACCCATCTACAAGAAGGGCCAGAAGGAAGATCTGGGCAACTACAGGCCTGTCAGTCTGACCTTGGTTATGGAAGGTTATGGAGCAGATCATCTTGCATGCCATCACATGGCACGTACACAACAACCAGGTGATCAGGCTCAGTCACCACGGCTTTATGAAAGGCAGGTCCTGCTTGACTAACCTGATCTCCTTCTATGACAAGGTGACCTGCTTAGTGGATGAGGGAAAGGCTGTGGATGTTGTTTATCTGGACTTCAGTAAAGCCTTTGACACCATTTCCCACAGCATTCTCCTAGAGAAACTGGCTGCTCATGGCTTGGATGGGCACACTCTTTGCTTAGTTAAAAACTGGCTGCACAGCCAGGCCCAAAGAGCAGTGGTGAATGCAGTTAAATCCAGCTGGCAGCAAGTCACAAGTGGTGTTCCTCAGGGCTCAGTATTGGGGCCAGTTCTGTTTAATATCTTTATCAGTCATCTGGACAAGGGGATCGAGTGCACCCTCAGTAAGTTTGCAGACAACACCAAGTTGGGTGAGAGTGTTGATCTGCTTGAGGGAAGGAAGGCTCTACAGAGGGATCTGGACAGGCTGGATCAATGGGCTGAGGCCAACTGTATGAGGTTCAACAAGGCTGAGTGCTGGGTCCCACACTTGGGTCACAACAACCCCATGCAACACCACAGGCTTGGGGAAGAATGGCTGGAAAGCTGCCCAGTGGAAAAGGACCTGAGGGTGTTGGTCAACAGCCAGCTGAATATGAGCCAGCAATGCCCCCAGATGGCCAAGAAGGCCAATAGCATCCTGGCTTGTATCAGAAACAGTGTGGCCAGCAGGACTAGGGCAGTGATCATCCCCCTGTACTCGGCCCTGGTGAGGCTGCACCTCAAATACAGTGTTCAGTTTTGGGCCCCTCACTACAAAAGAGACACTGAGGTGCTGCATCACTTCCAAGAAAGGGGCAATGAAGCTAATGAAGGGTCTAGAGCACAATTCTTACGAGGAGTGGCCAAGGGAACTGGGGTTGTTTAGCCTGAAGAAAAGGAGGCTGAGGGGAGACCTTATCACTCTCTACAACCACTTGAAAGGAGGTTGTAGCAAGGTGGGTGTCGGTCTTATCCCAAGTAACAAGCAATAGGACAAGAAGAAATAGCCTCAAGTTGCACTAGAGGAGGTTTAGATTGGATATTAGGAAAAATTTCTTCACTAAAAGGGTTGTCAAGCATTGGAACAGGCTGCCCAAGGAAGCGGTTGAGTCACCAGTCCTGGAGGTATTTAAAAGTCATGTAGATGTGGCACTTAGGGACATGGTTTAGTAGTGGACTTGGCAGTGTTAGGTTTGTAGCTGGACTTGATCTTAAAGGTCTTTTCCAACCCAAGTGATTCCATGATTCTATGAATTTCTACTGAAAAAGGTTGTACACCAAACCAGTAACAGCTCAACTTTGTATAAATGCTCCTGAAAAAAGGGACAAACTAAAATAAAAATAATTTTTAAAGTATATGGCAATGGTGAAATCAAACTCAAGTACCTCTGAGCAAAAACAAAGCTCTAAGATGAGCATGAGTGTATCAGAGAAAGATCCCAAATATTTTTTAAAAAACATACATACAAGAACACTCCCTGACAGCAAAGATCATTCCAAATTATTAATGACTACACAGAAAAGAAGAGTTTATTCAGAGTCACTTATTTCAATGGATCCTTATTTTCCAGGCAGAAAAGGTTGTCTGTTTTTCTAAATTCTTAGCTCTCACCTTCCTTTTTTTCCTTAAGTTTTTTTAAACTACTTACAACATGTCTTTGCTCCCATGACTAACAAAATATTGTATTTTAAAGATATCTACCATTGACGAATAAGGCATGAGAAAAACTACTATTGAACACAAGGGAGAATTTAGATGTTTAGAAACCTACAAATATACAAAGACAAATAGCATTGAATTTGTCTTAAGCCTACAGGGACACATAAAAGATAGCAGACTTTAAAATACCTAGCCAACCAGACTGGCTAACAACCTTTCAGCATGCATTTGCCAATTAAACTTGCAGCTGTATAGCTTAAAAGCCAGCAACCATGACATTCTGAATTTACCTTGTCCACTGCCACTATTATCAACATCAGCAACACAGAGACAGCCTTGGTCAAATTCTTCCTTTTCTCCAAGTATGGTGGACCACCAGTCTCTAGCTTTAAACAACGACATTCTTCTTCACTGAAAAGGAAACAAATCATTGTTAAAGTGTATACTAATATATACACAAATGTTTCTACAAACAACTTTTTCTTCATTAGCAACAACTTTCATTAAGTATATTACATCTCCTAGCTTCACATTGCTCCAGTGTGAGATGAATAAGTGGGGATTTTTTCAGGTATCTTGGGTTTATGGTTATGTAGTTTATAAAACAACCTTAGGAAACTTCTTGCCATTAGTTTGCAAATTAGTTGTGATAGACACTGCTAGTTATATGAAGAACAAGCAAAATATAACAGCTTTTTAAAAATTGTTAAAAGTCTTCTGTAACAAGCATTAAGAAAGTAATATAAGTTTTCAAAGTCACAGAACTGAGGTTTTCTCTCTTACCAAGGCATATCAGGAAAAAAAGATTCTGATGTAAGTCTTCTGCAAGAGAACTTATTTTTAGAAAAGTAAATGAAGACATAAACAGACCTCAAACCTCCACCAAGTAATCGCCTTGAAGATGCCCTAGTGACACAACTAAAGAACGGAGTCAGAGAGGGCACAAATCAGCTTTTCTGCTCCCTACCTGCTGTTATTTTAGGAAGGGGGGGAGGGGGAGAGGAGACTAATCCTTTTGTAGGCAGCTTGACAATAACATTACCCTAGTTCAAAACTCACAGCTCCATGCCTATGCTCTGCCACGAGTGGGACAAACCTGAACACAGTAGACCCCACACAGCCCGCAGGGGAGGTGAGGGGCAACCAGGCAGCACCAGCTCCGGCGGTTCTTTCCGGAAAGAAGGAAAAATGATGGGCTCACCCCTTGTTTTCCTTCGGAGCAAACGCAGCCTGCAAGCCCGCGCCTTCCCTCCTTAAAGGAAACAATAGCTAGCAAATAAAAACATTTATTTTTTCACCTTAGGCGGTTACCGTTGTCATGCCAGCCAGGCAACCCGCTGCAGCCGAGTGCAGGCTGGCGACAGCACAGCCCTCACCACACCCCCTCGCAGAGCCGCTGTGCAGCACCCACAGCACCTCCACCCGAGCCCTACACCTCAGGAGCCGCGTCCAGACACACACACACACACCGGATTGGGAGAAGAGAGACAGAGACCAGCAGGGGGTTACCTGGGTGGAAGACGGCACCTCCCCGGGCGCGGTGCGGTCCGACTTGCTCCGGGGCGGCAGTCCCCCTTCCTCACGGGAGCTCCTCGCTCAGGCTCAGCCGCCCGAAGCGAAGCGAAGCGAAGCGAGAGACGCAGACCGGCACCATTACAGCTCCCTCCCCCTTGCCGCCGCCATCTCCACTGTTCTTCTCAC
>NW_010972670.1:209263-260722 GCF_000737465.1 Haliaeetus leucocephalus
GCGGCGGGCGGTGCGCGGCGCCGTCGTTGCCGACTTGCCGGGTCTGGCCGCCGGTGTGGACCCGGCTCGGGCCGGCGCTGAGGAGAACGCACACACTTCGCCATCCCCGCCCCTCCTTCAGCGACGAGGGGGCGGTCCTGCTTCCCCGCAGCGGCTCTCGGCGCCTTGGCTTGCCCCGGGGAGCTACCATGGACAGGACCGCCGTGGCGAAGATGGGAGCGGTGGCCAGCGCCAGCGTGTGCGCCCTGGTCGCCGGGGTGGTGCTGGCCCAGTACATCTTCACCATGAAGAAGAAGACGGGTCGGAAGACCAAGATCATCGAGATGGTACGTGGTAAGAGGCCGAGAGCGGGGCGACGCCGGCCGCACGCCCCTTCTCGTTCTTCTCAGGCCGGCGCCTCCCTGGTGGGCCCGCTCCCACCCCGGCCGGCCGTCTGTGGACGCAGGCGGATATCCCTCTCTGCCTCGGCAGGGCGCGGGCGGTCCGACATACGCCGCCCTCAAATACGAGCCCTTTGCCCAAAGCACGGGAGTCCCTTCTCCTTCACATCCGTGCCTTACAGACCCTGCCGTCGGCAGTTTGTCTGCTGGCTGGCACCAGAAGATGAGATAGGTCTCTTCTCCAGATGTGTGGGGCTGTCCTTGTCCTGTGTCCACCCCTCGAGGCGAGGGGGCGGAGGAGGGACGTTGAGCCGGTTTCTCATCACGAGGACAGAGGCTGAAGGCAGGCGCAGCTGTTCCACCACAGCGAGATCCACTGGCACTAAAAGTGTCTGCTCCGGCTTGTCCTGCCTGGCCTATATGTACCTATGCGTAAAGCTATCGGTCTTGGTGGTAATTTAAAAGTCTGCGAGTAACTTGTTTAAAAGAAAAGGGGGGTGGGGCGCATGTTCAGCCATCTGTTGAAACTGGGAAGTAATGTCTGTTCACAGTTACTGTAAAAGGAAGACGGAGCTGTCTCTCACTACCCTTGTTATACTTGTTATTTAGGATATTATTTAAATATCTGCTTATCAGGAACTGGATGGTAAAAGGTCTTAGACAATATGCTGATTACATGGAAATCCTTCAAAATTTGAGTTTATGATTTGGACACCGCTGTACTGAAGAACTGAACTGAAAGCACCAAGTCACTTGATGTTAGCCAATGGATATTTTGTGATCTCTCCTGCAAAACCTTACTAAAAGCTCAGACTTTTTTTTTTTTAATTGCATGTGGAAACATGTAAATTACACATGCAAATTGTGAGCTGACTACTCCTTGACCATGTGATGCAACACTTGCCAGTAGAATTCATGCCATACAGTTTGCGATAACGTAAGTCCGGACAAGAATTCCACTGTGTGTTTTTACTAATCATAGAGTCATACTTACTGTTGAAAAAATATCTGAATGCCATTTCTAGTCTTCAGTTACATCATTCAACAATTTGGAGGGGAGCGTCTTGCTTTTTAGTTTCTGTGAGCCCACTTACAACAGCTTGTGATGGAGCAGAAAGTTTAGATTGCCATTTTAGAGAGGTTTTAGATCTGTTTCTAAAAAAGGGCCCTGGACTCTATAGTAGGATTTTACAAAACTCATTTGAAAACTTACAGTGGCATAACACTGGTTGACTATAAATTACTCTTTTTTTTTTAAATTCTGGTACTGTAGTACTAGAACTTACTTCAGACTTATGTGGACAACAAAATAACAACATTTAAAAGCCTGATCATGCAAACACTCAAAAGGGAGATCCTATAGTTTCACCAACTCGTATTCACAATATCCCATTTGAGCTGTAGTTCAGAAAGTGCCTGATAATTGCTGAAGGTGTATTTGTATTAATTTTGTGTACAATGTTTAAATGGTGTTTTGGCTGGGAAGACTTTAAATTTTATCTTTGTTGCAAAGATTTTGCCTTTGGTAGGGAAAAAAAAATTGTTATGCCAATGTTAAATTGATTTCTGGTAAGTGAATTTCTTAAGTATGTACTTCAGATAACATTTTCAGAGCTATGCTCTTGGACACAGATTGTGATCCTAAATAGATACTTTGAAAAAATTCTGCTTTTATGATCAGAGCTTTTCTCAACTTTAAATTGCAAGGGAAGAATAAAGCTTGTTCAAAGCATGTCAGCTTTCTCATACGGAAACATTTTACCAATTGGATGCAACATGTTAATACTATCTGCTCACTTAGAGAGCTGGCATTTCAACCAATATTCAAGTTAGCAGCTTCCTCAGCTAATAAACATTTTTAGTTCATCAGCTGCAAATCTTTCTTCCTCAAGGAGTATTTTCAGCAGACACGTGTAATCAGGCTGTGAAGTGTCTTTGAAATAAGTGAAATAGTTGTGTAAACTTCATACTAAGGAGTTTGGTTTGTCAAGTATGGGCAAAAATGTGTTTAGGTGTTTGTTTTACTTGAATATGCTGCATTCTGGAGAAATTCCTGAAATCCTGAAATAGTTTTATCCACCAGTGTATATTTGATTCAACGTTTGTTGTTTACAAGATACTGTATCTGTTTTAGTTTATCACGAGAGAGACCTTCCTTCAAGCTTTGGAAAGAAGGTGCTGTTTTTCAGTCTGTAATTTAGTGTAAGTTAGGGTGGTGCTAACAATACTGCTTTATTGAAATGTGTTTTTTCTAATACACAAGTTTACTATACCAGGCTGGTCTTCTGTGTTAGATTAAAATTACAGGATTGTTCTTGTATTTTCAGCAGATTTTTTTGGTTCAAGTTTTCTTTGGGGAACATTAGACTTTGGTTAACATTAGACTTTGGTTTTATACCCCCATTAGACTCAGAATTACCTTGATTTATAACTTTCATCAAAATCAATAGGGAGCAGACCTATTTATACCTTAGTTGTATGACTTTAATTCTCACCAATGAAATATTCTTTCATTATAATTAACTACAGCAATCACTTTTTTGACTTTTTTTCTTAGTTAAAATAAAATTAGATTAATAAAAGACCTAAATGTAAGTAAAAAGCTGACTTATAGCAGTGTTTAAATGCTAAAAAGACAGTGACCTTTACAAATCAAATAGAATATCTATAAGACAAGTTAATATCAGGGATTATGATGCCAAGAATGTTTAATGTGTAGAAAAGTGGAAAGGATTCTCAGGCATTGTGGAAAACATAAGGGTAACCATGTTTCCTTGTTGAATAATAAAAATCAAGAAATTCTTATCTATCTCACATTTCAGTAGATGAATTCTTTAGCAAAGTAATTAGCCTGGCACACAAATTTAAGCTTAATAAAGACACCATAAAATTACTGCATCTTCTTTGGAAGCAAAGGTTTAAGTCTGGAATTAAAGTATTAATATTGTGTCTTCATTGACCATCTGAAGTTTGCAAATAGGGAGTTTGCCTTAGGCACTGATAAGTGTAGACAGAGTTACTTCAGCTCCACTGCTGAAGTAACAGAGGCATTAATAGTAAATATATAGCCAGTCACATGAAGTTTTACTCAGTCTGTTAAGAAACAACTATCTCCCAAAACCTTCTGTATTACTTTGCACAGCCAAATTGCCATTTCTGTGAAACTGTAAAAGCATTCCTACAGTCAGGTGAAGGTAAACATTAGCTGCAATGTTGCTAACTTTAAATAAAGAGAAGGTTAATATTTAATTAGATTCTTAAAGTAACTTATTAGATAATGTTTGATAGCTACTTTAAAAAGAGATTAAACCTTACAGTAACAATCTTTTGGATTTTTCAGGCCTCAGACAAGTTTGCAATGAAGTTGTGGATCCTTATATAGCAAATCAATTCTGCTGACATGTAGACTTCAGTTTCTTGCTTACTCTTTCTGAAGCCTTTTAGAAACTCAGCAGAAGACAGGTGTTCACAAACTAGAGTGAAAAATGTTGCCCAAGTCTTTCAAAAACACTCATCTATAAGGAATAGCCCATGCTAACTCAAATATGGGGTTAATGTAAGAAAAACTGCTTAATGGAGTAACAGTATTTTTTGTTGTTTGTCCGTTTAATAAACAGTTGTTAAAACCTTGGATTTTTTTCAGCAGCTTGTTCCTCACTCTTTAGTTTTGGAGCATTTTATTGTATTTATTTTATAAGGTTGAGAAACAATAATAGAACTGGTTGAAAACAGAATAGCAGAATATCTTAAACTGAGACTTACTCTCTCAGGTTTGATTTCCGGAAAACTGGGCAAAAGCTTAGTTACGTTTGTCTAGATCTCCATTCTGTACCTGAAGTGAGAGGATCCAATTACTCGAAAAACAGACTTAGTATCAAATTTCAACAACAGCAAATTAAAAATCAACTTAAAAAGCAGTTTCTTATTTTACAGGAAACCTTTCAACCAGCCATTGTGAAATGTCTCTGACCAGTTTCCTTTTTAATATGTTGGGGAGGAAAAGAAATGCACAGATTTTGGCAGCATTAGAATTTACCTGGAGAGAAATAAGCAAATGTCTAAGGTAACTGAGGTTACTGCTGTTTACCTGCTTCACCAAGAAAGAAAGTAACATAGTGTGACTATCATAGGGTTTGCGTAGGGAGAATTATTCACTATTATTACTTTCTTTTACTTGCCAACTTCTGGTGAGACTGGCTTCTTGTTTCATAGGCCATCAGAGCATTTGTGCCTCAGATGAAGCATACAGACCCTTACAACTGGCAGCAATCACATACCACTCCACTTCTTTATTCTTGTCTTGTTGCTAGTAACTAGTTGTTATAATTACTGTGAGGTTACTCTGGCATGAGACATTGATGACCTCCAAGTGGAGGATAAAGTAAAGGAGTATGCAATATGTAGCATCCATATTCAAGAATCTAAATGGCTAGTATGTGAAACTCCTTCATACATACTTTTTCCTTTACAAAGGCAAAGAAGAGTTTGAGCCTGAGCAAACTGGAACCAATAAAAAGGGGAATGGAAGGAACATGGGCTCTATCTACCACTGCAGGATATTATCAGTTTCTGGGTAGTGCAGTGATAATATTTAAAATGTTGTGACCTTGAGAGCTATCCAGTGATGTGATCCATGTGGGAATAATACTGTTCGAAGAGAACAGTGCCATGATATGAACCTAAGTAGTGAAAAGTGAAAGAACTCCTGAGACCTGATACTGCCCTTACCTATTGATGTGTGACTGAGACCCCTTACATTACTAGCGACTAGAGTATTAAAATAATTTTTTAGAATGTCGTTAAAATTTTAAAACCAAGTTAAATTTGATATGAGTACTGGAGATTTCATATAACTATTTCTATAAAACTTGGGGGTTTGTTTAGACTGTACTCCTCAATAGAAGAATCACATTGACACAGTGATAAACACCAACATTACTAAAACAAGGTTGTGTTGCCCACAGGCTTTTTGCACAGATAATCTTAATATATAATAATCTAGAATGTGGCTTGTAAAGCAAGTTTACACAGGCCAGGAAAAACACTTTAAGCATAGTTCATGTTGATATAACTTAGACACTAGTAATAGGTTTTTATTCTCACTGTAAAATAATTCCGTTGGAAATGTAAAAAATTTGGATCCTGGGAGAAGAAAAATTGACTCAGTTTCAGTGTTTTCTTCTAACACTGTTAAGAATCAAAAAGTAGTCTACTATACAGATTATAGACATACTAATATTTTACTTTATTTAGTGTAATAAGTTGATCCTACAATTTAACCACCCGTTTCAGAAGTAGGTTTTAATTTTCTGAAATTGCTGCTGCCTTTTTTTTTTTTTTTAATTCAGTATGTCTTGAAACATATATTCTTACAAGGAATGGGTATGGGAAGATCAATTAAATTTTTAATTCTGCATTAGTTTCTTTAGAACTCATTTATCCTAGTTATAACAGTTATCAAAAACATGATGATGAGCTACACCTGAAAATTGAGCTCCAAGTAGTAAATATAAGTAAATGTCAGGATACAATATATATTGTATGTATAGGCTCAGAAGAACTTGTTTGCTACTTTGTTTTATCTTTTGTATAAAGTCTATCTCCAAGACAGAAAAGCTATCTTTCAATGAATCATTCTGCTTGGGAATATGTTTACCTTTTCATAAATGCTTGGTATGTGTTAAGTCATATTTTCAAGTGATTTTTCTCCTCTTTGCAATAACTCTTGATTATTGGTTGAGCTATAATGGCATCTGTTCTATTAAACTCTTTTTACAAATTAAGACCACTAGCAAATACTGCAAGTATTAAACATGTCACCTTTAACTGTCAAACAATATAAGCAGTAAGGTTTTTTAATTGTCTGAATATACATGTCATTGTAAATTTGTTCATATCATGAATTAAAGTTGCATAGCATTTCAACAGTCAGTCTTGAGTTAACAAGAACTATCAACTTTTATAAAAAATACCCAAATTGATCAATATAGGCATTGAAGAGACCCAGGGTATGGATCCGTACGTTTATAGGCAGGAGAATACTAGCTGTAAATTCAATAGCAACTTTAGGTGTACCTGTAAATGTAAGAATGTCACCATTTGTGTAAGTCTGGAAACTTTAAAAATACCTGAACTTTTGAAGTTCTTTCCTTAAAAAAAAAAAAAAAAAAAAAAAAAAGCTGCCTCTTACCTTTTATTTTCACTTGAATGAATGGCATAATGCAAAATACATAATCTTTTTCTGTGTTGGCTAGTTCCAGTTCACGTTAATAGCCTTCAAGACATCAGCCACCTTTCTTCCCTCCATGTGTGCATACGCAAGCATATTTTGTGCAAATATACTACAGTATACTCTTCACTTACTGTGAAGAGTAAGTCTTGGAGAGAGTTTAAGGAAGAATACTGGAAGAGAAGCGCACAGTTAGATTTTATTGCTACAATTTGGTGCATTTGTCAAATGGTAATTAATTTTCAAGATTTAAATTTTAGGTAGTTGAGCTGCAGCAGACAGTGTAGAGCAGCAGGTGGCACTAGTGTGAATTTTGTGTCTTTGCACAGTAGATCTCCGAAGATGGATACGCACTGTTTTGTAAGTAACCTGTCGTTTAAGAAATCTTGTCCTACAACGACTGGCACTTCTCAGCCACTACCTGACTCCAGGTTAGACACGTACAACTGAACTTCTCCTGCAGGCAGAGGGCCTAGAGTAGCAGCAATGTCTCTGCTACCTGCCAGATGCTCAGCACTGAAATTTGGCTGATCCCATCACATGCTAAGTGCAACTGAGAGGCAGGAGTAGTTCACAAGACTTCTTCCTGGCCTCCTTTCCTAACCAGCGTGTAAAGAGATACAAGACTGGGCAAGAGAGTTGGGTAAGTATGCTGTCATGGAGGATGTGGAAAATAAAAGTTAGGACATGAAGTCTAACTTTTCCCCAGCCTTCCTACAGTCATGTTACTGTGCAGCAGATGACCTGTAGTGACTATTTCTTCCTGGGCAGAGGTCTTCATATAGCAGTTATGTTGACTAGTTGCTGGACATCAGCCACTTTCTCTTACCCAAAAGTAATCAATCACCAATGGTCAGCTGCTGTAAAACATCAGAGAACTTACGATGATTGCAGTAGGCAGATTTTTAGTCCCATGTCAATCGTGCAGCAGCTTGACTGGCACTATGCCGTTAAGTTGGAATCTGTGGCTGTTGTGTTGGTCACCTCTATCTTAGGTTATTTGTGTGGAGTTTCTGACTTTTAAAAAAAAAAAAAAATCAGTACTCATTAAAAGTCCACTGGATTTTTCTAATTTGGCTAATCCTTGTATCAATAGAGTGTTTTACTTGAATGTTAAAAAAGGTCAGGCATTTTTCAGTACAAATGGACATATGCTTAAGGTTGCAGCATTCGGGTCAAAGAAGACACCATGTTTAAATGCTAAAAGTAACTATATTCTTTTTGTTCAGTAATGCCACAAAAGAATACAGAACTGCACTGACTTATCTCAGACAATAATTACAAAAATAATTTTTAATAACATTTCTATACATTATGTAAATAATGCCCGTTGCTAGAAGGAAATGTGGCTTCTGCTTTCATATATGCCAACCTTTAAAAAAAGAGTTAATTTATTTACTTTATAATTATTATTTTTTAAAGGTGTGGGGCAAGGCCCAGACTTGGACACTGAAGATTCATTAAGTGTCTGAATACAAAATTTCAGGCTTCTTGGGCTCGTTTTGCCACCAAGAAAGATTCCTGTTCAAAGGTACTTCTTACTTGTTTCCCCGCTCATTAGCTGTAGCTTCCTTCCTGCACCCTTATATAAAGAACTGTTTGTCTGCTTTGCAAATTGGATCACTGAAAAAATCCAAGTTTATTAGAGCTTTTGTTTTTCCATAAGAAATTGTTTTACTCCACCTTAATGCTGACAGAACGAATACCACTGAAATGTACCATTAATCCTGTTCCTTTAAAGCTTTCCCTCTTTCTTGGAAACTTACTAGTTATCAGACTAAAAGTGTAATTTTTACACTTAGCAGTTATTAACACAATACTTATTATCCTGGATTGCATCTGCCTTTGCAGTGTAAATCGGTTATGGGTAAGCCTCAATCTAGTCTGCTTTCCATGTTACCATGGAAAAATTGTATGTGAAACTGAAGGGTAGGAATTAGTACAAAGCAGTAGCAGTATAGTACAAAGTATAGTAGTGGTAGTATTACTACAAACCGGTTTTGAACATATCCTGTATCACCTCCAGAGGGCAAATGCAGAGAGATACAAGAAATAAGGAGCATCCAGTTGCATCTTTGAATGGATCCAGCAACCAGAAACACCCATAAAACAATGAGACACAGGGGCAAAACAGTCCATCATGCCTCAAATTATTATGCTGCCTGTTACCTTTAAAAGGAGTGTATGGTAGCTGTATTTCATCTTTAGACTTAATGGATTATTTTTTCAAGACGTTTAAAGAAGGGTCTGTACTCAAAGAGATCTTAACAGTTAAAAACTTCATTAGTCTCAATGTGTAAGTTTAACTGGAATATTAGCACTACATTCTTCCATCAGAATTGTAGTGTCTGGTAATGCATTGTAGATTAAACTTTGTCCCGCTGACATTGCTTTCAAACTGGGTCCCGCAACTCCACTATTCAAGGGTCGGAGTTTATTTGATCTAGATACAGCATTCTTAGGCTTAGTGAAAAAAAAATCTAAGCAGATGTTTTTTTCTTAGAAGCAGATAAGAGGAGAATCAGCAGCAACTGCTTCAGTCCAGGCCTTGGGCTTAATGCAAATTCCATTCTAGTTAGTGTTACATGGGAAGCTTCTAGGGAAACAAGCATTTTTTTTTTTAAGTTCTTTCAATGCATATGCATATAAATATATACAGGATATTTAATTTTAAAAAGTATACATGCAAATCTACAGTTTGGGGAAAAAATAGTATAGGTCATCAAAACTACGTTCTTATGCAAGGTGAGCTTTTGCACACCTAATAGCTAACTAAGAATTTATAAATATACCACAGTATCTACATACTGCCAGTTCTTAGAATTCTATACTGTTTGCCTAGATGTTTTGAAGAAGGATTAGTTGTACTAACCACTTCACCTGTAAGCATTCTTTCAGAAAGTGTTGGATTCTGTGTAACATGAGAACAAAGTGGATCTTTCAGATAGCCAGACTCCAACATCTATCCTGTTACCATAGCAGTATTAAAGGAAAATGAGAGTACCACTCAAATTAAAAAACTGTAATTTGACAAAAATTAATTTTCTGTATCTGTGCTCTCTGAAGAAGAACCAATAGGAAAAAGGAAGGAGGGGGTAAAAAAATAAGATACTTGAAATAAAACTGAAGTACTATCATGAAGAGCAAATGTTTCTCCCTGTTGCCACATGTTCCAAACAGGGAGTGTAGACTTACCTTCCATGAAAGGTCTAGCCTGATACAGATAGTATCATCTGTCTAGCAGCAGTCTATAGCAGAGGCCCAGGGAAAGCAGAAGAATGGGGCAAGTTGTCATGATTTTTTTTTCCAGAATGATTTCCCAGCCTCCAGCAGCTTGTATTTCAGAGACAGTGTCTGTAATTTAAGATGAGCTTTTTTCATGTTGTTTTCCAGTACCTTTTTAAGGCTCTGTAAACTTACAGTATCACCAGAAATGAATTCCACATCTTACTACTTTACTTAATTGTGTGACCTGTAGCTGACTCCTTTTATTTGTTTTGAATGTGCCTCCTGTTAATTTTAGTTGATGACCTCTACCTCTTACACTGGAAGAGACAGTGAACAATCTTTCCCTATTAACCTTTTCTATGCCATCCAGTTATTTGTTTTCCAGGCTAAATTGTTCATTGTATGGAAGCTTTTCATATCATGGCTTATCCTTACTGCCCTTCTCAGGGCCTTTTCCAGTTCTGCTCTGTCCCCTGTAAGGTAGGGACACCAGAACTGCATTTAGTATTTAAGTTGGATTTATAAAGAGGGCTATGTAGAAAGCATTGGTAAGAATAGGCACCAGTGAAATATAAGTATGAAGGCCAAGAAAAAAGGCTTAATTTTCTTCTGCCCTGCATCAAGTGAGTGTCACAACCTTGATTTCTTCTTTCAATTCTAGTGCTTTAGAAGCTCTTCATAAAATTTAAGCATAATATAATAACTTCTTAGTATTGATCTGAGCTTGCTTACATTTAGAATATTTTTATATTCTTTTTTTGGCAAGGGTAGGGGAGGAATTGTTAAGAAAAAAAACAGATTAAATTCTGGCTCAGGCAGGATGTCATTTATAGACCAGTATTTCCAAGATACATTGTTACTGACCGAAGAGCACTTGGTCCTTTCCAGATACTCACTGATTACTAAACAATATATAACTTTTTTTTTCTCTCCAAAGTGAGGGAGTGAGAGCAAAGCACAGAGTTGAGGTGATTCCCCTAACATAGAATCGGAGACAAGAGATGCCTGCCCTGAGCTGTATTTATTCAGTTCCAGAATCTTTAGAACTGGTTCTGTACAGTTTGCACCCCATATATTCTCTCAGAAAGAGACTAAATTTTTGCCTGGAGTAATAACTGACAGGAGGAGATCCCAGGAAATACTGGAAATTCAGGCCCTAGTTACTACTAGTTCTTCATAGACTTCTATAGAGGATTTGAAATACTGCATGAAGTATCCATTTCTATTGCCACAGTTGTTAATACTTCTGAGTTTTGTAATGGGTAACAATATCTTCATAAAATTTAAGCATAATATAATAACTTCTTAGTATTGATCTGAGCTTGCTTACATTTAGAATATTTTTATATTCTTTTTTTGGCAAGGGTAGGAGAGGAATTGTTAAGAAAAAAAAACAGATTAAATTCTGGCTCAGGCAGGATGTCATTTATAGACCAGTATTTCCAAGATATTGTTACTGACCAAAGAGCACTTGGTCCTTTCCAGATACTCACTGATGTTTGAGAAATATGTCTTTGATTAATGTGCAAGTCCATCAAAACCTCTTAGCCCTATGTTCTATTACCTGGACTTCAAGATACCAAGTCAGCAATGTATTTGGCTTGCCTTCATTCCTACTTTCCTGTAAGATTCAAGATGTCTGTTGATTTATCACCAGCAGAGATCTCTGCTTTTAGAGTGGTTTTGTAAACACAAGAGGAAGATGCATAAGGGACAATGATGCTACAATATCTTTTATTCTCTCATCTGAACAATCATTTCCTTATAGAGTTGCAAGTCATGGTTTCCTACGTGTTTCAAATTGATGCTAAAAACTCTATTCATTTTAGATTTACAGAACTGTAGAAACTGCTTTAAAAAAAACAACCAACCAAACAAAACCACACACAAAAAAACCCTTCAAATTCTGACCTCATAGACTTTCATAGAGTAACCACCTTGAGAGATCATTAAACCAGAATCATTTGTCTCACTACACGACCTTAACATAAGCTAATCATTGTTCTTGTGGACACTGCTTAAAACCTTTGCTTAGTCCTAATGAAACTGATGGTCTACGCCATGCTTAAAGCATGCTCTTATCTTGCTGGATTACAATGTGTCTTTATGTAACGTTATTTTTTTAATGAATGACAGTCATTTTATTGAGATAGCATTTTTTTTGTGAGTGCAACTTCATAGTGATTGTTTAAACACAACAAGAATAAATACTTAAGAAGTTTAGCTGTTCTTTATACATTTGAGTGTATGTGTTAGCACTTATGTGTTCAATACAGCCATAAATGATCAGACTATAGATAATGACCAGTTTTATCTTGTATTGTAAAGAAAGACTGATCTCTGATCAGATCTAGAAAATCCTTATAAAATAAAGTTGCTAAATATGCCTTGTGATACAGTGCTTACCTTCTCTAATTGGTTCTGTGCATGCATTTATTTTTGCCTTTTTAAAATATAGCTGAGTAGACAATAAAATGGTGCTGGTGAGTCTTAAAATTGTTCAGCTTAAGACCCTCACCTTCTTAGCATGTGTCTTCTCTGGATTTATCACAGTTTAATGAATTCAGTCTTTAATATCTTCTTAACACTTTTCCATAGCAAGTGCTGTTCAAGCTCTTTCTGTTCATAGAATCTCTTACATTCCTCATGAGTGATCCCTATAATACACATGCACTTTCATATATAAAAAATATTTCTGTATTGCATCATACCAGCTGTAAATACAGCTAGCATTTTTTTACACCAGACCTGTACTGGAAAAATAAGTGGTATCCAAAATTCCTGCAAGGCATCCTTCTAAATCTTTGTTTACCCCAGCTTCATCAAACTGAACATTTATCTTATTTTCCTTGTAATTGTCACTTACAAATATAAGAAGCTATTGCTGGAACCAGTGTGCTGCTCATCAACTCAGTTCACTAGGGTATGAATAAAAATCATGTTTGAATTAAATTATTTTATGTTGGTTCCTTTCTTCTGCTTGGTTTTGGTACTTGAGTGCTGAGGTTCAGTTAGCTTTCCCTGCCTTGTGGAGATTCTATCGAGTAGTCTGCTTAGGAAAATATATAGTAAGTAGACTTATTACAAAAGCAAAATTAGAAAACAAATGCAGTTCCTTAATGTTTAAAATTGATCCCTGCAATAAAACAAGGTATTGCTCAAGTAAAGTTGGGCAATATGCTAAATATATGGGGATATATTCAGAGTTGTTCAGTTGTAGTAGGCTCACTAAACAAGAATAAAAGGTAGTAAGCTCATGAAAAGCCACTAGTTAATGTTTATACTGTAGACAGGATTCACTCACCTCTAATTTTTGTAGCAATATTCTAATTTTAATGAACAGAAATGGCTCTTAAATATGACTTCTTTCTTGATCTTTAAAAGCTGATATCAGTTTAGTTGAAGTATTCAACTTTTGCTTAAATTAAAAAAAAAAAAAGTTCAGCTTACTTGCTTACATAACTTATCTGTGCTGTGTTCGTTTCTTTCCACAAATAGGTGCAACTTAGGGCAGAGGTGTGTAGGGACCGGTAGAACCAGTTTTTCTTTGCTTCAAACTAAAACTTCCAGTGCTTCATACTCTTTGAGAGCATCCTGAATCTCTACAAACCAAGTTCACCTAACACATCACCATATAAAGTTGAACCTTTTCCTAGTCTTAAATGAATGGCAATTCATCTAATGTTTTAAGTGGTGGTGGGGTTTTTTTTTCTCTCTCTCTTTTTCTGCATAGAATATTGTGCAGTTGAGATATGGCCCTCAGCCAAAGAGAAAAGGTTAAAATAGAACCTATCTGTTGAAATAGCTATAGCTCTTTAGTTCATGGTTCTTAAAATATATTTAAATGACCTTCAGTATTGTGAGAGTAGAAATGTCATGCTGGACTTTGTTTCTCTCTCTTTAAAAAAGAAATGGTAATTTTAATTAACCTTTTACCAGAAACAGTAACAGAACATGGTCAGTAGTAGCTATTGTAATTAAAGTGTTTGACACAAAGGTTTCTTAGAATTGCAAAGGCAGTCTTCCTTGTTTTGTAGATGAGGAGTTTCATATACGGTATTTTCATTAAAGTGAAAGTACATTGTTGTTCAAGATACAGTAGATGGTTTTCTAAGAATTAGGTGTTGGCTGTATTAATGTTTACAGAAATTTTGTTCACATCATTTGCTCTTTCACGAACACTGTAATCGTTCATTTAAAATGCTTTCTAGTCTGGTATACCAAAAATTAGTCTGTAAAAGTTGGACTTCATTTCTGCAACTCTTTTCTTCAATCGTAAATCATATGTAATTTGGAAAAAAAAAAACAAACCTCCCACACTTTTTTTGTTTGTTTCCCTAACTTTCATAAAGAGCAAGCTAACTTTCTTTAAATTCTTGATAGCATTAGAATTAATTTTCTCACTGAATCACATCTGAGAAGTACCAGAATATCAACAGGCCAGCCCCACCACATCCCAGTCTCACCTATAAGGTTCACAAGACTCATTTATTTATATCAGTACCAGTCACCTTTGAAATATATAAAAGCTCAAAGACTTTGTAAATTGAATGTATAAAGTGATGCCTTTACCTGAACTACATGATTCATCTAGCAAGCATATTTTACTTCACTGTTCATAAGACTTTTTAAAATTGGAAATCCAGCACTGACATAAGCTACACATTTTTGTTGTGCAAATAATTCATATTTATTCAAGATACTGCATTATGTATACCTTTCCCAAACATGATTATGGAGATATTACTAACCAAAAACATGCTAACTATATTAAAATACTATAAAAGGTAATATTCCCTGTATGTTACCTATTACAACAGTGTACAAATTTTATAACAAGTAGATTAATGGGAGCTATGAATCCTGGCAAATACCAATGCCAAGTAAGTTCCATTTACTGTATATAGTCTTTGCAGGGATTATGTTATATTTTTAACATACCTTTCAAACTGTTTTGCTGCTTCAGGATACAGTAGACCTTAACATGTACATTTGGGGGGATCTTGTCCAATTCTAAGAGGATGAGTGTTGATGAAAGTTGCATGTTTTGTAGCAGCTGCAGTATTCACTAGTTGTTTCATTCGGTCAATACACACAGAGCACAACTGAAAAAATAAAAGTACTATGTGTAGGTCAGAGTCTGAGGAATCCTAACAGAGTACATACTGGCCTACAGTTGAAATGCAGACACAAAACGTATGGATCCACTGTACCATTCAGAAAAAATCTATTGATTTTTTTTAATGTAGAAAAACAGAACATCCTCCTTAAAAGGAAATTTTCATAACTGATGGATTTCTAGAGTCCTGGTAATGTGGTCAATTTTTTATAGCGCTAGGGGGTTTGTAGGTGCTACACTACTAACCTGCCCTTGCTTCAATTCTGATGATTGCACTGGTCACACTCGTGGCCACATATGAACTGGCCTGATGTTTGTGGTTGGTTCTGGCAGCCTGAAATAGTGATTATAAACCTAAGGTTGAACATCAGTTATGGGATAGTATAGGGAAGCTTGCACTGTTGCTATAGCAAGAGTTAACTTCAGGTGACACTTCCAAGCATTTACACAACTTCAAAGTGTAAATATGACTAGACAATACTTCCTTCATCCTCTCACAGTAAAAAAGATTCCTTTTAATACATTTTCTGTGTCATCTAGTTACTGTCTTTGATCAGGCAACATGCCTAATGACAAACTTCTGAAAGCACATTGAGTTGCCTTGTCTCTCAAAAATCCTGACAAACAAGCCTCCTTGATTTGCTGTTTCAGTATCACATAGATAAAGTAAAAAATTAATTAATTACTTTGCTGTTTCTACACAAATAAATGTGTGCTCCCTTGTAAACATTAATGAGACTGTGTCAATGAGCTGTAGGAAATCTGTGGCACTCTGCAACAGGAAATCCTAAAATATTTGGAAAGTTTTTGTAAAAGGGTTAAAAAGTAATAAAGTAGTAAACTTCTGCTTTGAAAAACAACTGCCTTCCTCTTAGAGCAGCCCAAATTTGCGTGCTGCATCCATGAAAGCTGTTCATTCAGTGAAGGTCAAAGGTTTTGTTGTTGGTACACCAGCTGATCATCTGTAAGCCTGTCAGGCTGTACTGCTGAGCATAACAAACTGCTGTGCATTGCTGACGTGCGTCACAGGACCCTGGGGTTTTGCATGGGGATTAGTCAGGCTGTATTTGGAAACGCCCTCAACTGCACCTTGTGCTGCTATATTAGTGTTTCTCAAGCAAGAGGAATTTTCTTTTGATTCTGCAGCTGCTCCTGCAAAACCCTCTGGTAAGTGCGCACAGCTTCTGTCAACATTACTGACTGTCTTCTGCCTGCATTTTTAAGCCAAGGTTATGAGCTGAGGCATTACTTACAGTTGTTTATTGTGACAAACTGTATTTTTCAAATAAAAATTTGATAGCACAGAATTGGCAACAGCACTGAAGGAATAAATATATTTACCAGTTTTTACTGAATAGCTTAATTCAACTTAAATATTCCTCTAGTTTTAAATATGAATCAGAGTAGTCTTAAGTGTGGGTGTTTTCAGAGTGATATAGCTATGTACCATGCATGTCTCCTTTTATTTCTATACAGCAGGAATAGCAAAGATCACATAATTTAGCAGACCAATTCTTAAAAGGATTTGGTTGGGTTTTGTTGGCAGCCTATATGCAAGCCCTGCATCTCTGGACTCTGCTTGCCACCTATGCTGTTGCAGTAGGACAAAATCAAGGACAGAAGAATCGGGAGTGCCCTAAGCTCAACGCACAGGTATTCTCCTTTAAAAGCACAAGAGGAAACGCTGTTGTCATGTTTTCTGTGAAAGTGCTCTCTCCAGATTTTTTTAATATTTTTTTTTCCAGACTAAATATCAGAATCCAGCACATTAAGTGTAAAAAGATGTAAATAATTAAACAAAATAAAATAGGAAAAATTATTTTTAGTATGCATCCTATTCCATTTCTTAAAATAGCTTAGGTAGTGAAGCCACTTCCAGTTATTTCTTATAACCTGTGCTGGGTATCTAGTTTTGCAGCATGTTATCAAGCAATTGTGAAGATACTCAATGTTCTGTTGTTTCATTTCCATAATAACATTTGCCTATTTACTTTTTACATAAGTAGTCCTAAGGCTATTTCTTGGCAAAACTACCAGAAGAGTAATTTGGTAATTACTAGTTACTAAGGATTTCTTACCATATTTGAGTTTAAATCATATTAATATAAAATGTATTATGTTTTTGGGTTTGGTAATTATAAATTGATAAATATCTGTCCTGAGCTCAGGTTATTCTAGCAAACTGCATGATCACTAGTGCAGTTCTCCTGACTAGCTTGAACATAATGGAGTGACTGATGTGACTACACTCGCATCCGGTAGCTTTTAATGTTCCTGTCTAAAAGATAAGCCTACTACAGCTGGGGCTGCTAAGAGAAACCTCTCTTGCACTCATGGACCAAAATTCATATTGTCTGAATTAAAGCCAATCTGGCTTTATATATATATGAGCATATAAGCACATGTAGCTACATAGGTGTATATACAGGTGACGGAAAAAGATACACACACACTCTCATTCTGTGGTTTTTGTTACAGCTCCCCCACTTACTGAAACTCATATATTGTAAATAGCAGAAGTTACATGAAGAACCTTGCATGCTTTTCAAAAGCTTTTTGGTAAGGTTTGTTTTCTAGATCTAGTAAGCAGATGAAAGTAATGTTCTGTAATAACAGCAAAAAGAAAAGGAGTGGAAAATAAGATGTAAATTAAGGATTGTGCCCCTTTTCTTTATAATTTCACCAAACTTACTTTCTGCCACCAAGAACACTGAAATCAATTTTCTGTAGCTTGCCAGGGTATCAAATTTCACAGCTATCCCTGATGCCATGCCCTGCCCTTTTTTGGTACATGTCCATAAGTAAGTATATGTGATAGCTAGTCTCAGACCTTGGAATTGGGCATCTGCAGTTCCCAAAATAAATGTAATTTATTCTTGGTTTATACTCTTTTACCTGGAAGCTGTCACCATAGACTAGAAATAAACTTTACAAGTAATTGAATCCTATCCATTTTATCACTTTGATTTGCATTTTCCTTGTTCAGAAGTAATATTAATAGTTCCCTCTCCTTGCCAGCCCACCCTTGTGTCTCCTCTGTATCAAAAGTTTATAGGTTTGGAACCTAGTCTAGTCTAAGGCAGGTTTACGGACAAAGTAGAAAAAAAGAAATTGTGTGATAATCAAAATTCACATACTGTCAATAGTATTACAGCTAGTTCTTATTCATTGTCTTACCACTTTTATGATGTTATGGTCATCTGAACTTTTGCAGAGTATTTTTAATATGTCTGTAAGTGTGAGAACAGTTCTTACTATTATTCAAAATTACTGACACCTAACAAAGTACTCTATCAATCATTGAGAATTATAGAGAAGTTCCTTTAAAATTTTATCCACCCATAATACAGGGTGTTTTCTTAGCAGTGATTTTTGGGAGGCATCCATACCAGATTAGTCTTCGTAAAGTAAGAAAACTTTGTATTTGCCAAGTAGTGTAGGCTTACAGGGTATCAGTATAAAAATACTTTGCCCCATTTTTTTATGTCCTTGGTCAAAGCATTACTTAGCAGACTTATGATGATAACCTCTTATATTTTTAGTTATTACTAGTAATATTTCAGGCTGTGTATCTAGATTTGACTGTGAAATGAGCCATATCTCCATGTAGTTAAGATAGCAAGTCACTCAGCTCATCCTTCCTAACTTAAAATTGCAGATAATGAAAAAACAGAAGGTGCCACAGTCGTCCTTTATATTAAGTTTCCTTTTTTATTGGACATTATTTTTTAATCTTTTCTATATTTTTTTTTTTAATCATAGGGACTTACATTGTTGTTTTACTGGATAGGGGGAGGGAAGTAACTGCTCTACCTCCAGCTCTCAGTGGATTCAAAAGTTCAGTATAATCTTAACTCCAGAAGATGACATTACACCTTGTGCACACAATCAGTTATTAATTCCCTCGGATACCTGATTGGAAATGCCTATTATGGCAGCTGTGAATTCACTTAGATACCTGCCTTCCATTTGAGTGATTATCACCAACTCTTGTTTTATAATCGAACTGATGCAGCATGCACTTAGATATACGCTGTCTCAAATACTAAGAAAACTATATATATATAAGCAGCACCCAGATACAACATAAAAGCATCTGTTTGCACTTCTACTATCCAATTGTATATAAGAAACTATATTTCAAAACTAGAATTCAATACAGTCTTTGCAGTAAATACTTTTCCTCTTTATTTAACCCAGCTACAAAGATGCATGTCTCATGTACTAAGTAGACTTGTAATTTTCAGAACTATCCTTGTTGTAAATGACCCGTTCTGTGGTTTGTAGGACTGAGGGATTTCCAAACCTGCGTGACTCCATTACTGTTAATTCTTTAAGGTATGACTCTAACAGTTAGCAGGTAACTGGAATAAGGATGTAGGAAATTCTTTTGTAGCTGTCATAAACAAGCAGATCTTTCTTCCCTTGTCATAAATCCAGTTAAGCTCAACCTTTCAAATAACCTTTTTCAGTTTTGTTCTCCTTGCTTCTCTTTGAAGGCTCCTTAAAAATGACAGAGACTAGAAACTTAAATGTATTTGTGGCCAGTGTATGTGCCAACCACAAATTACCTTTGGGAGTTGTCATCGTTTAACATGTGTTTTAAGAGAGATACCGGCCTCTGAGCTATTTCAATAACACATAGATGTCCTTGGTAAGAAAGCAAAAGTCTTCTCACACTTTCATAAAATGACAGAATAAATAGGGGCACTTAGGCGTTTCAATATGATGTACTTTCAGATGTCACAGTGAAATATGAATTCCTTTTCCTGTGCTTGTAGAAGCTCCTTGCTCTGACAAGCTTTCTTGCCTTTGTTAGGTGCTGTGGAGATTTTTGTTTCGCTGTTTCTCTATATGTGTTCTTCCCAGTCAAATGGTGCATCAGAATTTTGGCGCTTTTGTGTATACCAAGTTGACTCCTAGACCTTTCTTAAACAACTAATAGAAACACAAATTTTATCAAATTGACTGAACTTTTCTTATTAGCATTTTTTCACTCTTTGTTGTTTAATCTGCCTTACCAGTTCTTTCCAACTTGAATCTGCTTATCTCTTTCAACTCTGAAGAATAGCAAACATGCAACAAAAAAAACAACAGCTGGACTGGGCAGAAGTGTAAGACATTGAAGGAGACAGTTTGCCAGAAAACTGGTGACTGTTTATTAGACAGTTTCATTTACTTCTAATATAATAATGATAAAGCCTAAATAAAAGAATTGCTATTTAACATTCACTTGCAAATATGAATACAAGGAACTAGTGATGGGGACAGTGGCTATTTCAACTAACCATATTTGTCTGAGGCTTTATCAGATGCCATATCCATAATGAAGACTTGGGTTTGCCTATTAAAGTGCTTGTGAGACTGAAATCGTCTGGGTTATACTCGCTGCAGAAGACACTTTCTTTTTTTCCCCTAAACTAAAATACTCTTCATCTGACTTCAATTCCTGTGTAAAAATGAAAGATGTATTAGAAATAAATGAACCTTAAAATCTGATCTTGAGTAGGAGTATCAGTTTACAACATCAAAGCAGGAAGCTTTCATCATACTTAAAATCTTAAGCAATGTCTTGTTTAACATCATCTACTAAAGTGTTTACTAAAGAGGTTTTTCCTCAGGTTGTTTCAGAAACTTAAAAAAGGCCTCAGTCTGAAATAAAACAGTAGCAAACAATCCAACTTTCCTCATACAGTCTCTCCCTCTGATCTCTCCATCTCTCCCAGCATATATTCTGTTTAAATCCATTATATTAGATACTAAGCAACAGACTTCCTAAGTAAACCAAACAATGTTTGAACTACTTCTTACAAAAGCATGCATTTAGATTTCACTTTAATTTTTGCATTCCAAGTCTATATATAATTTGCCTCCTGAAAGACAAAGGAATTAGTCAATTTACAGTGAAAAAATTACAAAGCATAGTCAAATTGCGTTATCTTTCATTATAGAGGAAAAATGCTGTATACCCACCAAACAAGTGGTAAGTTTACTTTTGTTTACCAGCACTGTATAATATACAAAAGAAATACCATAAAACACCTTTAAAGAGTTGCAGATTGTTAATGTTTTATTTCATGAAGCTAGATCTGCTGATAATTGTGAATAAATATCTTTAAGTGATTTGTAAATGTATTTCTCAAAAGATTAGGCAATTCTTTAATGGCTATTTTCCAGAAATTTTGTTTTTTGTTAACACTCACTAGCTTTCTCAATGATTCCCAGCCTAGGATGTAGCTGATAGTTGGAAGCCAATCCTAATGTACCTTTTTTGAATTTGCTGTGCTAATAAAAGTAGCAAGGCACTGCAACCACACAGAGAACAACTGTCTTAGTGTAGGAGGTACAACTTTTGCAGAAAATGTCTTTGCCATAGGATGTCAAAGGAAAACCTTAAATCTTCCAAACTAAGTGAAATTAATGCAGTTTGTTTCTTTATGAGACGTAAAAAGCAAAGTAGTAGTAAATACCCTGTCATGACTTAACAATTTTTGGCAAGATATTCTGGTATAGGTGAAACTTCTTGGATGGGTGGAAAACCTTAAAAAATTAGAGACTCACGATTAGGGTTTTAGAAGGATTTATATTTTCTGTTTTCATTAGTGTCTTTGAGGATATCAGCCAGAAAGTAGCAGTAAGCATACTGTGGATTAGAATTATTTGTTATATTCAGAAATGGGAGCACTGATGTGGAAGAAAAGATACAATCCAGCAAGACTAAATGTAAAATCTAGCACTTTCTGCAACTACCTGTTTCTGCCTAGGAGTAATTTTGAAGACTACTTGACCATTACCAACTGAATTTGAATCATTCTCACCGTATTACTACTAACGAAGCAAGTGTATTCAGACATGTATGCAAAGGTATTATCTGAAGACAGGGGCCAAAGTAGCCCTTCAGCTGAGGCCTTTTCGGAGCAGAGCAGAAATGTTATACCCACAGTTATGGATGCTGTGTTTCAAGAATGATATGATTCAAATGGATGGGCTAGGACAACACCAAGAATTGTCAGAGGTTTAGAAAATTGTGCTGTGCAAAAGAAGATTGAAGAAACTGGGGTTCCTTAGTTAGGAAGAAGGGAAAAATATCCAGCGAGCACCTGTGAAAAAGAATACTTTCCTTGAAGATGAATGACCTAAAATTACAGCAAGGAAGGTTAAATAGAGATTAAGCAAACTTTTCTGAACATGAAGGTAGTTGAGCACTAAAATACATAGTTGAGGAATATGTGAGTGGAGGTTTTGAAGAATGGGTTAGACAAGTATCTGCTGAGAATGATGTAGCTGTAATAGTTTGCTTCTACCTGAGGGCAGAGTGGACTAGAGCCGACACTTAAAGGCTTCTCCAGTTCCTTCTTTTCCCTGACACACCAGTGTCTTTTCCATTACAAAAACATGTGTTTGCAAGACTTTAAAACATCATCTTTTTCTTAAATGATAACCTAATTGCAATTTGACTGCAAGACAGTTGTTGCCAATTAATAAAAGGGTTAGTAGCATCAAGAGCAGGAAGAAAGCGTTGCGCGACAATTGGTGATATGAAAACTCTGGTTCCAGAAATGTGTCTGGAAATAGAAGCTGCTTTTTTTTTTTTTTTTAGATTTTATTTAGCTCATTGCAGCTAAAATTACATGCTAGAAAAGCTGAATGATCAGAATGTGAAAAATATAATTCCTAGCACTTCATCATCTCTGAAGTTCTGTGTGCAGAAAATAAAATTTACTACTCATAAATGCCCTTGTAGACAGATTGCAAATGTCTGATGCCTTTGCTTTAAAGAGAGTCCATACAAGATTATAAAGGAAGGAGATACATACTAAATTGGGAAATTTCTGTCAATAAGTACTTCTTTTACAACTTCTGCAAGGTTGAAGAGAAACTTTTAGAGTAAGCAAAGGCTTGGCAGGGAGGGTGTTGTTTGGGGAGCGGTGGGGGTTTGTGTTGGTTGGGTTTTTTTTCTTTTTTACCAAATTCAGCATTTATCATAATATTCAAGAAATGTTCTTCATTCAAAAGGAATACGTGGTGGGATAGCACATGTTTGTTCAAAACTGTGCAGTAAAATAGGTAATAGAAAATGATTGATGAACTGGCTAGGGAGCAGGAATTACTTACTCTACGGCCTTGGAATACTCAGTTGACACATGCAGCGTTCTCAACAAAAAAAACAGGTGTCTAAAATCAGCCTGTCTTCTTTATCTATGTTGAAACTTTAAGAGCGTATTAATTGCACAAAGAGCTAGTTTTCAGGTTCACCATCTCCCAGTAACATACTTGAACCACAAAGTGATCCCATATGTCCTGTTTCTATGTATCTCCCTTATTTCCTACAAATACAATTATCTTTTCTGTGAGTGTCAGCTTACTGAATAATTTAGTATTAGGAAAGGAAATGAAAACAGATGTCGAGAGCAAACAGAATTGTATGCAGTTGTCAGTTAATATATCCAGAATATTTTCTGTATCTTCATACTCTTAACTTGCCTTCCTGTCCTGAGCATGTCTTGACGTCACATGAAACTTTATAGATACAGATCTTCCAATTTGATGGATAGCTGGTATTACCTAGTAAGTTTTCCTCTGTAAGTATATTTCTGTCTTTGTTCTTAACTCTTCACAGATGCCAGAATTTCAGAAGAAAACTGTCCATATTAAGGACCCAGAAAAAGTAGAGGAAATTATTTGTGGCCTCATCAAAGGTGGAGCTGCCAAGCTTCAGGTAAAAGATAGTAGAAGGTGCAACCAGTTCGGAATGAAAGCAAACATGTGATTGTTGTTCTATGCCAAAAGATTTTAAGAATACATGTATATAACAGAAGTCAGCCTTCAAGAAATCTCCAAAACGTAGACATCTGTTAACTGTTTTAATAGACCTTGTTGACTCAACTGTAATTCAACCAGACACTAGTTAAGTAAGTGATATAAACATATAAGCTTAGTAATTTCAGGAAATATTCTGACCAAAGGAATTAGAAAAACAGGCTTGTTAGAAAAAAAGTTATTCATGTGGGATATTCTAGCTTACATTACAATAGTTCAATAGAATAGGGAGATTTCTGTGACACATGATACTCAGCTGCAACTATTGTTGATCGTTCAGAATTTCTAGGCATTCTTTATTTTATCCCTCCGTGTTGTAAGACAGTTTTGCTTTTTCTTTCCTTAAATAGATTATAACAGATTTTGATATGACATTAAGTAGATTTTCCTACAATGGAAAAAGATGTCCAACTTGTCATAGTGAGTACTTTTTTTTTTTTTTAATACGGATTGTTCATTCTTTTGAGTTTTTCCTAGATTTTATTTTTCTATCCAATTTATTCCCTAATATGAGATTTTATATTGACTTGTTACCTAACCTGTACATTCTAATGAAGTATTCTAGTGACTGTCTATATGTGGTTTTATGTATACGTATTTTAATCACAATCTGTGTGAATTAAAATCAGATAAATTGTCATTCACAATTAAAACATTAAGTTCTGAACTATAAGATGTTGGTGGCTTGATATGGTAGGGTTGACTTTTATTTTTTAAGAGCCCATAATAGTCCTGATGCCTGCAAGAACCAGAGAGTAAACTCCTCAGAATTCTTGATATTTTTATCCCATAGCCTTTTAGAACAAACAAAGAAAATCCATATACTAATGAAGTGGGAATCCTAAAACATATGGGATGCCTCATGATGATTTCAGAAACAGTTAAATCACAAGAAACAGGTTAGAGACCTTGTAATTGAGCTTTTAATTCAGAGATGAGGGAAGGACATCTTCATGTTTATGAAGAAAAATGTGCCTTTTACTGGTTGCTGGTAAGAAAAGTTCTGAGGAAACATAGTGGTATGTCATCAAACATTGTCATCCATGCCATTTACAGTGTTGTAGAGCAAAGTAAAAGAAATATACCATATTGTTTAACACTTTTTTTTTTTTCACCCTCCAGACATCATTGATAACTCTAAGCTCATCACGGAGGAATGTCGGAAAAAGGTAAATGGAAAACCTGCTAGCTATTGGTTTGTCATACAGACAACTGTTATTATTCACTGGCTGTACTGTGTGTTGAATTACACAGCATGACAAGACAAGGGATACTTTCAAATCCTTAAAGCTCTCTGAGCTCTCTCACTGGCTGCAAGACATCCCACCACTAATAGAAGTCAACAGAAATATTTGTATTCTTGTTAGTAGCATGTAGTTCAGTTTACTAGCAGCCACTTTTTCTTCTTAGATATATTTACAAGCTAATTCTTTGTTCAAAGAGCATTTCAGACTCCATTTTATCTAAATAATGTAATCAGAATGAAGAAAGTTACTTTGATTGGTTAAATCAAATACCAAGTGTTATTTTATAAAAAGACATTAAACATCTGGTAGTTTTTTTCCTTTCAGTTATTGCAGCTGAAAGAAACCTATTATGCTATTGAAATTGATCCAGCTCTCACTATTGAAGAAAAATATCCATATATGGTAGAATGGTAAGAGACACCTCCCATCTTCAAATTGTACTAAGATTAGATTTAATAAGCTTTTAAAAGCAAATTAATGGCAGTAATTAGCTTTTAGCTAACACATTAACTGAATTAATGTCTGAGTATTGTGCAACAACTGGTTTTGCTTTGCAAACTTGAATAAGCAAGAATTAACCATACAGGATGCTTTTCATCATGAGATTCGAGGAAAGGTGAATCTTAATAAGTCAATTTCAACCCATTTTTTGTTTCTATTCTAGGTACAATAAATCTCACGCACTACTCATTGAACAAGGCTTACAAAAAGATAAGTTTGCAGAAATTGTGAGGGAATCTGATGTTATGCTGAAGTAAGTCCTTTTTGACTTGAACAATACTGTTTTGGAGAGTTTTCTGTAGATTCTTACTGGGGGGGGAAGAAACCACCACATTTCTGAGAATGTGACAGCTTAATCTTGGAACATAGCGAGCTCTTTATGCTCCCACTTTATTGATATCTTGTGGCTAAATGCCTACAATGATCACACTGTATAAACTAGAGATCTGAAACTTTTTTTTTTAGTCCCATCTGTACAAGCTTGATTTCTGTAGACCTTCATCCTCTTGAACTTGCACTGGTGACACTTCTTTATAAGGGGAATGTAGAGTTCAACGTTGTTCCTTTAAAAAACATTCCCTGTGAGATAAAAATAAAGCATCTTGAGGAATATGTCTCACATGTTGTGTTAAATATTATTCTTCCTCTTGGCTAAAGTCAAGTTTAAAAGCCAACAAAGTCCTTGCTTGAAACGTGCTCTGGCTCCCATCTCTTTTAAAGTTCTCCAAAATTGTCTGTAAATTTTGTACTACAAAAGAAATAGTGTTTGTTTATCATACTGACTAAATTCTTATCTTTCACAAAACAGACAAGCACACCATCTCTGCCTGTTTGAAAGCCTAAGTCCACGTGGGTTGAATCTTCATTCACAAGCTAAAATTCCCTCAAAAACTTCTGTGATAATTTTTTTTTTTAAATGTAAAATTCTACCTATCAATGTCTGTATGGAGAAGGTGGATAGAGATAATATTATCTTGTTCCTGGAATACTATACGTAGTTTTGATTGAATACTAAAAAACTTTGAGGAAAGAGTGACAATAAATGTTTTCAGGATTTAAAAACAAAACAAAATTAGTTTTATGGTAATAACACTATAGAAAGCAAAATATTTAAGCAAGAAAGATTGAAAAGAAATGTACAGCCTGATAGTAACTAGAGAGAGTTTTAGTAGTTGCTTGCTTGTTCTGGGGTGTTTGGGGTGGAGGAAGTGTTTTTAAGTCTTTAAAACACAGTTAGAGGTTCTTGGGGAAAAAATTATACAGATCAAGACCAAACAGCTTGATGCAGAAGTTTCTTGCTAAAACTACATGCCTTGTGTTAGGTTGATGGTTATTGCTAACCTGAAAAGGTGCGATAAAAGAAATAGTGAGGTGCTCAGGGAAAATTAATTTTCTTTTCCAAAGATGACATGAATGTCTTCTGAAAACTCAGACTTTTTTTTGCTTGCTTTGTTTGAGATTTGATTTGTATCTACATTCTGTGTTGCAGAGAAGGATATGAGAACTTCTTTGATAAACTCAGTGAACATAATATTCCTGTGTTCATATTTTCTGCTGGGATTGGGGACATTCTTGAGGAAGTCATCCACCAGGCTGGGGTCTACCATTCTAATGTCAAAGTGGTTTCCAATTTCATGGATTTTGATGAACATGTATGTATGAAATAACACATTCTTATCAAACATGACTCTTTGTGGTATTTAGTAGCTATTTATATATACTACAAGATGAACATTTTAATGCAACAGATGTAGCCATCTACCCTGCCATATAGCAAATGAGAATTGCTTACTCAGCACTCTCACAGGCAAAAAACAAGCAGAAGATAACAGTTCAAACACTGTTAGCATGGTGTGACTAAGATACCATTCATTTCTTTTAACAACAACCTCACACTCAGCCCAGTACAGCGCTACTCCTCCAAGCAGGGAGGATCACTCTCTGCCTAGTCTTAACAGTGCTATTACAGTCATTACATTATTTAACAGTAATTTATCTTGTTCATCATTAGAGATTACATAGTTCAGTGTTAGTTCAACAGTAATATCACCTATTTCATTCTAGGTTCTATCTTGCCTATGTGATACTAGAAATAACTTCAGTGGGTTTTTTAATAGGGAATATTAAAAGGATTTAAAGGAGAATTGATTCATGTTTACAACAAACATGATGGTGCCTTGAAGAATACAGAGTACTTCAAACAACTAAAAGACAACAGTAATATCATACTGCTGGGTGATTCTCAAGGAGACTTGAGTATGGCAGATGGAGTAGCAAATGTTGAACACATTCTTAAGATCGGCTATCTCAATGATAAAGTAAGTAGCCTTATCTAACCTTGTAAACTTTGAGTGAAACATTGTGAGTTAAACAGGTTCATTGTAATAAGCTTCAGCTATCAAACCAAGTCTTTGGCCCATATTTGTTTGGAGATTTTAAACATTTTTCATGGATTTCTTGCCTTCAGTTTTTTTCTAATGCATAAGCTACAAAAACACAAATGTAGATTGCTTTGTTTTTTGTACTGAACTAGTTCCAAAAAGGTATTTTGTTGAGAAGTAAAATTCAGAGGCTAGAGAAATTAATTCTCTTAAATTCCTGTGCCTCCTCCCCCTCCTTTCAATACTAGATTGATAATTGAGCAAAATTATAAATCTTCCGAATAACAGATTTAGGCCGTGTCTCCTGTTTTAGGGTTGGGGTTTTTTTGAGGTGACACAGAACTGATTGTTTGCTAAGTTATAATGCACATCCGTTTGCATTCAGGAGAAAGAAAACTTCAGTTTTCTATTTCTCTCTGCCTTTTGGGAAGCTGAGGAAGTAGTTTTTCTTTCAGTATCTTTATGTGCAAGATCCTGGAATAAATATGAGGTGTTATATCCTGTAATGCACACATAGTTATGTCAGGCTACTCCTACGCTGTCATCCTGTGGAATTCACTCGTAGGAGCAATAACAAGTTTGCATGGCTCATTCCTTGAATTTGGTGGAAAGACTGGGCAGTATTTTAATGACAAAAAGTCTTTCAGAAATTAATTGTATAACTAAGTGGGTCTTTGTCTTTATCCCTTTTGCAATTAGGTAGATGAGCTTTTGGAAAAATACATGGACTCTTATGATATTGTCTTGGTGAAAGATGAATCCCTGGAAGTTGCCAACTCCATCCTACAGAAAATCCTGTAAATTGCAGTCTCAAGTCACTCCATTCCTTCCAGGAGGCAACTGGACAGAAGATCACACATGTGCTGTCTTATATGTGTTTATTACTCATTTACAGAACTGTTTAATTTAATTTAAAACTTTTATCTTCATTTTGGTATTTTGAAATATATATATATGGAATCCATTGTCAACTAGAAGCTCCTTTTACAGCTCTTATGCTGTTCTTTATTGTCTCACACTCCTGTTATAACTATATTTAAATTGGATTTATAGATGTGATAAACTGCTGCTGATGGGATACTATGGTTCACTGTCTTTTAATCAGCCATTTCAGAGGAGCATTTTAGAAAATGTGGCTATTTTGTAAAATTGAAGATGTAAACATTCTGTGAATAAGCAGCATGCACATTTGTGTTGCCTTTTCTTTCAAAGAAGATACTTCGGTCTCAGCTGTACTTTGAAGGATCTTACTTATATGCTACAGACTGCCACAGTATTTTTTTCATACATATATTTTTCCTCAGTAAAAATGCTTTATTCACCCAATTCAGGCAAAGTGTTTCTTCGTAATAGATTTTTGTATCATTACAAAGTATTTTATGTCCTTACTGTTTCTTTATCCTCTGTGGAATGGGGAGAATGTTTTAAGCTAGTATATCTGAGGTAAAGTTTCACATATTTGTAACAACAGATAGTTTCACAAGCTAATAGTACACAGCTGTAACTTCAGCCCCTTTTCAGATCTTATTTTGTCTGCTGTTCCACTTCTAGGCTGATGTTTCATGTCAAAGCTAGCATGGGTCATCTGAAATAATTTCTCTTGCAATTCTCAGTGAGCTGCTCCAGGCACAGAAAATCAAAACAAAGCTAGATCTTAATCTTGGATTTTAAAAGCTGACTTAGCCGTCTTGCAAAACCAAGTTTTCTTGCTACCAGCCCCATACCTCAGAAGCACTTAAGGAACACTTCTCCAGACTGGCTTTAAGTCACATTTCCACTGTCTGCAAACTGTAAGTCCAAGTATCAGCATAGCACCTAGCTCTTCTCGCTTTATTATGCGAGTCCTCTCTGTTTAAACACCTACTGAATCCTCATAAAATCTAGAATAGTTTGGGTTGGAAGGGACCTTTAAAGGTCATCTCGTCCAACCCCTCCTGCAATGAGCAGGGACACCAACTAGATCAGGTTGCTCCAAACCCCATCCAACCTGACCTTGAATGTTTCCAGGGATGGGGCATCTACCACCTCTCTGGGCAACCTGTGCCAGCACCTAACCACCCTCATCGTAAAAAATTTCTTCAGAAAGTATTTCCCCTGTACTGAACACATTACAGTACTTCTCAGCATCATGTACAGAATGATACAGCTTACTACAGATGCAGCTTTGGAAGCTTAATCTAATTTATGTTGCAGGAGAAGTTAAAGATGGTGTTGTGACCCTGGTCCTAAGAGGTCTCAGCTGTACTAGCTCTATTCATTAATAGAGGCAATCATACAACTTCTCTAACATGCAATATAGTCATTGTTCCCCTTTGCTTTCTTTTACATACAGCAGGGACTGTGCCATCTTCCATTCCCTGAGGAATTGTAATGAAAATATGGGAGAGCCTAGATCTGCATTATTTCCCACCAACAAGTAATACACACCTCAAGAAGTGGCCTCTTTCCGTCCAACCTGTGGTCTGTTCTCTAAATTCTGACTCAGTAGCACGTCACATTTTTTCCAAATGAGCAGACTTACATCTGTTACCACACCTGCTAGAACCTTCCAAGGCAGCGGGGGGGGGGGGGAGTTAGTTTCCTTACCCCACCTCTGCATCCTCTGTGGTAAACTGAAATTAAATCATCCCTGTATTTTGAATGCATGGCAGAGGCTTGATGCACAATCTGAGGCACTGTGAGCATCCTTTCATAATAACATTGCACATGCTGTGCCGGCAGGGAACTGCTGAGCACAGGGACCTTTCAGAAATTCCAGCCTGTATCTGAACAGGCAAAGACTGTTTGAGGGATGATGTCCTCCTTGTATACAATCTACAGTCATCCAGTTCCCTACTCCTGGCACAGGGGCAGCTAGATCCCCAGAAGCGGGAGCCTTAGAAGCTGTCCATTTGAGCAGAAAACCACTTAAACCTTAAGACAGCCGGGGAAAGGATAGTGTCTTGGCTGCCTTCCATTTGAGAGCCATGACTCAGACAGCAGCAGACTGGAAGAGCTGAAAGTGCCCTGACAGTACCAGTGACAGGAGGAGATGGGAGCAGCAGCTGCCTCAGCCCTGGCCTGCCAAAGCCAGAAGACAAGGAGAGCTTGAAAACAGTAGTGCCAGCTGCAGAGTCAGTGGCATCAAGATTGCTGCTCTTCACCCTCTCTCTCATACACATGCACCCAAAATCAAGTGCCCAGCAGCAGCCGGTGCTGCAGTTGATGTGTGGCTGACAGGAGCAAAGACTGGCCGAGTGGGAGACACTGCACAGAACGGGCTGAAGGTGAGAAGGACTTGTGGCAGCGGGGCTGAACAGGAGAGATTCTGCAGCTCTAGGAGCTACAGGGTGAGCAGCTGCCTGGGGTAAGCAGAGTCACAGGCAAGGGCAGCAGGCCGCCTCAGAGCAGCCAGGGACAGAGCAGCTTTATCCAAGCCGTCACAGAAGAGCAGGAGGAAGTGTATTAGAACATGCCAACCATAGTGGGACAGGAGAGGCTCACAGGCAGGCACCCTGGACACCCAGCCAGGAGGGGCAGGAAGGATGTTCCCCAATGCACAAGATATACACTTTCTCCCTTTCCTCTCCTGCTTGGATGAGCCATCGAGCCAACCTTCACGCCCAGTCCTTGTGGCCTCTCTCCCTGTTCCCTTGTTTGCCTGTGCCAGGGAGGAGGGCAGGATGGTTGTATTGCAAAACTGTAAGGGAGGGAGCAGCCTTCTGTGCAGTTATCTTCTGCCCACACTACAGTTTCAGCACTGCTAGCAAGCTAAGCAGGGCAATGTTGTGCATTACTCCTCACAGGTCATCAGTGTGAGCTGCCCGCTCAGCGACACGATCTGTGCCACCCTGGGCATAGCAAGGTGCTCAGGGAATGCCGCAGCGTTTCCAGGGGAGGTCAGCAGACACAATCTCTTTAACAGTCTACATTTTGGGTTTTAGGCACCTAGAGAATTTACATTAGCTGAGCTAACATCAGGGGGTTTTTGGGGGGTAGGGTTGGTCGTTCTTCGTTTTGGTGTTTTTTCATTTTTTAAACAAGCAATCATGCTGGATCTTTTGCAATAGCTGCCAAATAAAAGTCCAAAAGGCAAAGGCCTTCTGAAAAACATCAAGGTGTTTGGATGCACTGCTTACTCAGCCAGTCTCCATTTGCAAGGGGCTAATTACCAGGCATGTAAACTCCCAAAGTTTACACTGGGACAAAATTTTCCGTCTACAGGCGGGTTACCTTTGGAATACAGATAACAGATAGAATTTAGAGTATGTGAAAAGTGGCCAATAGCCACAGCTCCACAGCACAAGATATGTCAGCGACACACTCCCTGTCACAAGATCATTCTGGCTACAAGCGTAATGGATATCCCTGGCCATCCCAGCGTCGGTGAAAAGGAGGGGACAATTCTGGTGTCTCTATGTAGTATTTCTGAAAGGCGGGACTGCCCCATGTTCTCATCCAACTTGCCTCAGGGTTTCACATAAACTCACTGATCCTCCCTCCAGAATTTTTCTTCAGCTTCACCCAACCCTACAGGAAGCAAGCTATCAGTCCTTCAGCATGATGAGGATCTCATTGTTCAACCCACCCACAACTAAAAGAAAAAGAAAACACCACCACCACAAAAAACCCCAACCAAAACCATATAGGAAAGCACTAGCAGAGCAATATGGAAAAGAATTAGACAACATCTTTAAAAGCAGTTACCAAAACAGACCTCCATCTACATCTTAATCTGAGTTACTGAAATGAGTGTTCAGCCTGCCCAGAGCCCAAGCTTATCAGAAGTGATCCCTTGATGATTTCCCAACTACACAGACACTTAAAACTTTTTGCCTTGGTAGAGGATTTCAGATCAAACAACCATCTCTCGAGCATTATGTAATGAAGATTTTCCAATCTCACCTCCAAGCAGATGGACAACGAATGGTCAGTCACCAAACATTCAATCCACTACAGTCACTTAAGGAAAAGGATTCTTACCCTCCCACAAGGAGGCAGGTAAGTTAAGATCTCCGGCACGCTTTTCTCCTTCTATCATTAAATCCTGTCAGTCTCAGATTCTACGTTAAGAGTCTGCCAGAGCAGTGAACCTTTGCTAGGACGTAAGAGCAACTAAGCCACATTGCAATCATCTGATAGAACCTATTTCCTGTACAAAGGGTATCTGCACACCAAATAATTTACTTCTTGAAATGCCACATGTATAGCTTTCTAGCAAAAACAGTTATTTATATGATCAACCTGAACCAGGAGGTCTGATTTAAAAAACCTACATAGTGCTGTACAGATTATGAATACCCTTTCATCATCTCACATTCCGCTGTCAACTGTAACTCTTGCTTATATGGTAGTTAATGGAAAACAGAAGATGCATTTTTAGATATCCTCCACTTTTTCAAAATCCCATCTTTTTGTCACTAGTCTGTTGGCTAGAAATAAGAATCGATACTATCAGTTGCCTCTCCAAAACCATGAGCAAAATTAACTGCAAACAAAATTTACACTGCAGCTACCAGTTAAACCATCCTCTCCAGCAAGCCTAATTCTTGTAATTACTATCCAGATTCTGCATTTACTTTTAGGAAAGAGACAGTATTCACAGAATGTCTTTCTAAATCAAATTTCTAACCAGAAACATTTTGCAACCCTAAAAGTATATTTTATTTATGATTCAATTTGGAAAGAAAGGTATCATAGGTTTTCCAGACCATTCTCCCATAGCCAAAAGAGTATATCTAAAGTTTAATGCAAGGTATAAGCAGCAAAGTTAAGTGAATTTGTGAGGTGGTTTTTTTTTCCCCCCTCTACTCACAGTATGTGTTCTGTCTGTACCACATGTCCAAGGTCAAGTATTTGGGACCCTTATTTAGCTTAAAATGTTTCCTCCTTCTGAGTGGGTGTTACAGCCAGCTCAAATATCCTCTTACTGTCAAACACACACTAATAGTCCTGAACTGAGCCAAAAACTTGCATCAAATACTAACTAAATATGCCATTTTTAAGCTTAAAGGAAAATCAGAGTATTTTTTCACACAGAAAAAAAAAATATTTGAGTTCAACAACTGCAAACTCTGTTTTAAGTATAAATTCTGAATATACTTGGAACAGGCAGAGTTACACAGCAGAAAACATTGCTGTCAAGTTAGGACAGAAAAAATCACACAGGAAAAATATTTGTAAATACCTGGATTTTTCTGGGTACATACCCATATTCCTTTTTCTTTCCAGTGAGCCTCTGACAATCCAGGAGGTGATTCCCAGCCTTGACTCCAGGCAGCTTCCTTTCATCAACCAGCTGCCTAATAGGAGTCAGCTGCCCAGCTCTGAGAATAGCACCTGGCTGTTCATTACAGGAGTAGCAGGGCCTGTACTCCTGATTTCTGGGGAGTCTCCTGTTAGCTAAACTATCCATTTTCATCTGCTATTAATAAGCCTTAAAGAGTTACCATATATTTTTCTAAATAATTTATCTTAGTTACGTAGGGAAGAAAGTATGCATAAAAAAAATTATTTTACATTTCCAGGTAGAAAATATTTCCCTTATATCCATATCCACCACAGGCTGCCCTTTCTAACAGGGTGGTGATGTAGAGGGATTTTTTTATTGCTGGAGCTAGGGGTGCAGGGGCTGGGCTGAGCTCTTCCAGTCCATACCAGCACAATTTCACTTCCCAGACAGCTCCCCTGGCTCTGGTTCAGTTAATTGGCAGGCAGACTGCCCTCACTTTTGAAGGGCTGCTACACGCCATGTGAAGCAATGGGTAGAGGATTCAACGTAAGTACAACCCTTTTCTGAGAGGGAAGGTGGCCCTGAGCTTTCCTTTGACGTAGGAGCCGATAGCTGCCAAGAGAAGGGAAAAGAACTGACAGGGTCTACCTAAGTAATAAAAAATTCTGGATTTTATGCAGTTTAGTCTAATGTAGCCAGGTAGTCCTGGCCACTGTTGCCTATCTCTGGGCAAGTAAATGCCCAGTATAAATACAATCATTTTGCAGCAAGTTTTTCCATTTATCCTCTGCTTTCCCCCAAAGCTGCATTTTCATTTCCAAAATGGCAGCCTCCAGATTTGGGGGGGATAAGGTGAGGGGGCAACAAAAATTTCCTTTTGACAGAAAAACTTCATTTAGATGGATCACAAGCCATGTTTGCTAAGGCCTAAAGAGCAACGGAACGAGAATTTCAGATGTACTTACCCTAGCCGGAAGCACTGGTAAAGTCATACCTGCTATCCCATCATTGATGTGTGCTTCCAAAGAAATCCAGCATGGCAATCTTCAGGATTACCAACTGACTGCACTTCTGTGCATGGTGCTGTTTTTGTCCTGCATCTGCCCTGAAGGACAACTCTGCCGTCCTGGTTTACTAGGAACTCCTCAGACCACCTCCTGGGAACCATCTGGAACAATCCTCTGTGCAGGAAGAACTATTCACTAAGATTTTCCTAAATAGAACAATTCTGGATATCCAGAAGACAGACTTGGAGTTTGGGGGTATGTATGAGAACAGAGTAAGGAGTTGTTTCCACACTGAGGACTGCTCCTGCCAGCATTCAAATCACAACTTTCTTCCCGCTCCTTATCTCAGCTCCATAAGCACGCAGAAGCAGCGTGTTTGAACCGCAGTGACAAGTGAACAATCTACTTCCAAACAAAACAAGAGGGAAAATTTTGTGCAACGGTCTTCCGAGAAAGCTGCTTTCACAAGATGGTAACGCTTCTAAGGAGCCATTCAGATCACAAACCTTTGGACTGTAAGTGCCATTCACCGATATCCACAATATTTACATCTGGTATAAAGGGCCGGTATTTACATCAAGCCCAAACCAGACCAGACTTCCAGCATTTTAGGTGCAATACATGCATTTTTTGAGCTATGGATGGAAGTGAAAACACCAAAACCCAGACACAAAGGCCAGTGAGTTAGCTTTCACTAGCCTGGGGAATGAAAAGTTGTTTCTTACATAAGACAGTTTCATTCAAGGAGAGACTTGGAGCCCCCAACTAAGAGAACCATCACCCTCCCAACTGTCACAGCTGATGGCAATAGGGGATGGGTAATTTAGGGACCTCCTCCTAAAGCCAAAGAATGACTTGACTTCACTGCACCTGTATAAATTATGAAAAAAAAAAAAAAAAACAAAACACCCAACTTTTATTGTGGTTTATTATTTTCAATCCTTTTGAACCAAATCATCTTAGTTTAAAATATTTTTCCTGAAGATCAATAGCAGCATTGAACATACTCGGGATAAGCCTGCTGTGTGCAAGAGAAGAGAGCTGCGTGAAGGGTATTTGCTTCAACTCAAGTTCTCAACCCATTAAAATACCAGAAAAAAAAAGAAACTTTAACAGCAATAGTTGATCAACATTTTATTTAACAAAAAGATCAGTTATTCAATATTTAATGGTATCAAACTAGAAAAAAAGTATTTCACTGCACTTTCTATAACAACTCTATTAAAAACCAATACAGAAGGTTTTCATCCAATTGAAATACCAGTTTTTAAAAAGAGCATCTCAGGGAGCCTAGAATCCACATGTATAGATCAGGAAAAGCAAGAAACTAGACACAAAGCAGATAACGGAAACAAAACTCCCTTTCTACTTGTCTTTGATAGTGTCACACTATACGTATTTGTGCTCTTTATATGTAATATACTGAGGGCAGATCATATAGCCTTCCAGAAAAACATGTCTGTTTAGTGTATTGTCTATTAAACAGCTTGCTACATTTATAGATCTAATGGCTGATTGTCTGAAGAGTTCACATAATCTAAACAGGACTCCCAGGCCTGATTTTGTATTGAGGGATAGGCCAGAATGTTAGCAGACACAAACAGATGGGTCTGTTTCTTGATTCTATCACTGTCTTTTTGTTTATTGGCCATGCCAGACTGCTCTGCTGCATAAGCTTTAAGTACTTACTCCTTAGTCTAACAATTCCCAAAACAGGAGACTGAAGTCCAACACAAAATCAACTGTATCCAGTACTTATGACAGTATTTGGACCCTATAATGCTAATGTTTAAAGTGTAACGGAACTATAAATAAGACTGCAACTAGAAAGGTTTGGGAATCACTGATTGGAACACTGTTTCAACAGGCCAGCAAGAGTCAAGGTTATTAATTAAATACAATACAGATGGTAGCAAACTTTTATTTCATAAGGAAAAAACCCAACACATACAGCGTTACAATTCTAGGCCTGTTTAATTTAATTCACAGCTTATGGAAATTCTGCAATGGCATTGCTATCATCTGCATGTTCTGCAATTTGCAAATCAGAGTTCCTGCTGGCAAATACTTGTATGACTTTGTTCCATTACTGGAAAGAGTGCTCGTGCCTTCTGAAAGGAGCTGGGCTCAAGCACTGACAATTTTTACAGGTTATTTTCATGGGGAATATTTTCTGGTTTGTTCTCCTGCACGAGTATTTCGGATACAGAAGGTTTTTTAAAACTCTTTTAAAAGCACTCAGTAAGTTTTCTCCCTACCATCCATCCATCCAAGTGACTGTATATTGTTCAATGAGAACTTCTAATCTTTAGCATAAAAACAGACCATGTGGTTCACAATACCGTGTATGGCAGTACACTCTTTACCCATTTATATGTTCTAACTTGAGGCACTTAACACTTTTTTCAAATATACCTAACAATTCCAACTGAAAATCTCTTCCTATTTTAACAGTTTACCACCACATAGGCACAGGCAGACACAGGCTATCTATCCGAGTGCTAACTTTTCAGAAACATGCTTGCTGAAACCCCTGTCAGCAGGTCAGCTCGGGACTCTCTTCTTTACAGTTCATCGTGTTCCTCTTTGGCCTCCTGGTCTTTCAACTTGAATTCTTCAGCGGTAACTTTACCATTTCCATCCCGGTCTTGATTGGTGAACATATTTTTAACAATCTTTTCAAAATCAAAACCAGGAGCTAGTTTTCCTTTGCCAGAATCGACTTGAGCTTGAATGTACTCTGAAAACTAAGTGGAAGGAAAGGAGGAGAAAACAGCTCACAATGAAACAGACATTTAAGACTGAAGAATATTTACAAAAGTAGCATTTATTTGTTGTTGACTATTCAGCATTCTACTACTTATTAAGTGTATGTAAAAGTACACTCTTACTATCCTATAAAGCTGAAAACCTAAATTGGACTAATTAGGACTGACGCATGAGGCTAAATCACTATTTGTGGAGCTTAGCAGGGACTTCCTCATTTATTCCAGTGGGTCCTGGACCCATAATAGAAAAGTTCTTTTTCATAATTTAGGGACAAGATGAGTTGAACAGAGAGTAACATAGAAAACAGATCTATAGGGACTGAGGGGGTTTAATTTCACATGCTGATACAAGAAGCTCACACTGTAAAACAGACATCTGCCTGCATCTTACAAGAAACAACACACACACAAAAAGAACAAAACACAGAAATGAGACTTTAAGTATCAGGATATCATGACGTTTGTTAAAGGAACTTCAGTCATTATGCCTTCTGCTTGACTCCATGGTGGGGAACGTTACAAGGTTAGTTTTCCCTAAAAATCCTTTTCCTGATACGTATGATGAAATTATTCAAGGTGATTAGACATCTGACAGAAGTCATACTGCTAGCTTGCCAAGAACAAAGTCTACAATCAAACACAGCTTTTCCAATTAGTGTTATCTCTGGCACTACTTGTTAAATAAGCTTCAGCAATGAGAGCTACTGCTGACATTCATTTACACCTTTTAGACCAAGTATCCTCTCATATCTCCTTGGCTTCTCCTTCCCCTCCTTGCTAGGTGACCAGGAGGATGTGGATAACAACAGTCACTTCCTACCTCACTCATTCTCTAGACTGGTAAAAGCTCTTACCTTCTCTGCAAGGGCAAAAGTGGAGGTAAACACAAGAAAGAAGATGGAGAAGGAAGGAAAATAAAGAGGTGGAAAAAAGTGCTAGGAAAAAGGAAAACAAGGTTTTTATTTCATCCCATTAGCTTGCTAAAATGCTCAAAGGCATTCCATGCTGTTCCACAGGGCCACAGCCTACCCCTTGAGCACTGCAGGCAGCACTACTCCGGCGAGGAAGGACACAAAACAGAATGACAGAGAAAGGTGACAAAGAAGACTTAAGAGGAGGATAAAAAAATAGAACTCCTCAGTTAAGAGAAAACACAGAGGAAAACCTCACAGAGGTTTATATTATCAGAGATGATGTGGCAAAGGCAAGCGGCTTTCAATTAGGGCACCCAATGACATTCTCACACTGCAGATTTTAAAAGCAAGTAAGGGGAAGGACTTGTTCACACAGCACACAATTCACCTGTGGAAGGAGCAGCTGCAGGCACTGCCAGACTCCAGAAGTGATTAGATGGTTCCTGGATGCACTGCTGAAGGCTCAGCTTTGGCTCAAGGATTCACCATAAACTTCTAATTAACAGACACTGAGAAGGCTGATACAACAAAGGATCATTGAATACTAACTCTGCCTCTTAAACTTGTGCCCTAAGTATCTGTTGTTGACCAAGGAGACCACAATAGTAAATGATCTTAAGTAGTATGGCCGTTCTTATATTTCTTTTTTCTTTTTGGTTCTATCTCTAAAGCTAGATAACCATGTTTTAACTGACACACTACGTTCTTCTTAACTTGACAACAGACACCATGTCAGAAGAAGAAGAGGAGAAGAGGAGGAGGAGGAGGAAAGACCTCATTCTTCAACGTCTGCATTGATGGTGGTAGGAGAAAACCACTGCAAGTGTTTTCATTGTTTCAGCTTACCTCCTCCAGAAGAACCTCTCCATCATGATTCTGGTCTATTTCTTCAAAAAGATTGGGAGAGACTTCCCCATTCCATACAAACATGTACCCTTCAGGCAAGCCAGACACCAGCTCCAGCAGTTCAATGTCGAAAACTAATACAGCACTACCAGGCACTTCTCCTTCTGTCATGACAAACAGCAAAGAGGGGTATTTATCCTCACTTACATTGAAGGGTATCTTTCCTTTTAATCCGTAATTAAATTTCTCTTCCTGCTCCAACAGGTGCTTCTCTACTGTGATCCCCAAGCCCCGTGATCCCAAGCCTACCAAATCTTCCTGTTCACTTCAGCAGAGGTGAACAAAACGTAAAGGAAGCTTTCATGATAAAACTGCATCCATTTTTTTACTTATAAAACTGTGGGAATTAATCAATTTTCCTTTATCTCACCAATACACTGTGTATCAAGGTGCTCCTGACAGACTCAACAGTGTTGCAACAGCTTGGGGTGTTACATCAATGAAACCATGGAAAGAGTTTCATTTATCCTTGAATAAGAAAACTGAGGTCACCTCTAACTTCTCTCCAGTAGCAAATGAGCAATCTCTTCAGACATCTGGGTACACACCAAAACACTAACAACCATGCAATGTTTCAGACCGTGTGTATCGGATGTAATTTGAATGATGGCAAATACCTATGACAGGTATTTAACACAGCAGACTTTTTATGTTATGAGGAAATTTTCAATTTATTATATATAACTATGCAATTTTATAGTATAAAATGTTGCATATATATAATACTCATAATTTTTCATGGAAGACAGGTACAAGTGAAAATGCTTTTTTTATCTCTTATCACAAATTAATCCTCCATTAAGCTTGACATGTGATGCCTGACAGACAGCCTTTATAAAATACAAACTGTTCCGGAGCTATTCAAAGAACATAGCAACTTATGCAACTGTTTCCATACGTACCAGCGTTTGTTGATCATGGTGATCTCCTGATAGACTCCTTTCCCTCGAGACTTTTAACTCAGAAGACCAGTAACAACCACACATACTGGGATATGAAAGTTCTTGTCACTTCTATATTGTTCTTTTTATTATTGTTGTCACCGTCATTAAAAATTGGTAAGCCTCAATGCTCTAAAACAGAGCAAACTGCCTTAAATGTATTGGTGTTGGGGTTTCAACGGTACCAATACACTGTTTCAATCTTACATTCAGCTTATGTAGTTTCTCAATTTTGAGTTTTCTTTGAATTTTCTAACATACTAGTGCTGAACAGTCCCCTTCAGTTTTGTTTCCTGAACACCACGTCGCATGTCCAAGCATGAGTACCCAATTCCCTATAATGAAGAACACTGTTTACATCCCTCTGCAACACCAGAGTGCCTGGAGCTTTCCATTTTGACAAAGCAACATTACTGAGGGCATGTGTTCCCTTCTCTACTGGGATGGTCTTTCTATTGGCCACAGTAACACTATGACTTAAAACACAACACAGGATGTTCATTTCATTGGGGAATGGGGAGGTTGTCTAAAATAATGAAATTAAAAACCTCTAAAAAATTCCCATTCAAGCAGCTAAGAGACACTCACCTTATGTCACCTAATGCATAGCAAGTAACAAAACATGCGCACTTGCGTTTCAGTTACTCAAGAGATGCTAAGTGGATGCGCAATAGGTTTCACTCGCTTACCAACTCCATCTTCTCCATAACCAAGATGAGGTGGAATAACAACTGTTCGTCGTTCCCCAACACACATGTCTTGAAGGCCCACGTCCATCCCCACAACCACCTGTCCGGATCCCAGAACTATGTTGTAGGTCTTGCCAAGGCTGTGTCTGGAGAGGAAGGGAAGAAAAATTAAAAATTTCAACATACAGTAGAGAATTCATGTTGTTCAAAATTACCCCAGAAACAGCAGTTTCTAATTAGTGTCCTGTCATTGCCAAAAAATTAACTTGGTGTCCAATGCTCTGTTCTACCAAGCAGCTACCTGAAGTTGTTCTCAAGGTAGCAAGTTACAGCCAACACGAAACAGAAGCATCTCACTGTTGACAAATCTTCTGGTACTAAAATTATGGGCTTCTTGAATGAAATCCCATTAAAATAATTAATCCTGCCAATTAAGCCCCCAAAGTATTTTATCTTGAAATAAGGACTTTTGCCTTTCACACATTTTTAACTAATGAAATTGGACATTTTAGCAGATATAAAAATTCCAGATGTACATTTGTCCCAGAACTACCAACTAAGGATCTGGGTGCATTCACATGGATCAGCCATCCCTTTAATGAAATCAGTCGCTGTAATGTAGTAGTCACTTAACCAAGACAGCTTGGAAGTATACTACTACTGCTGCTATTTAACCATATTATATTTTGAATTATACCTTGCTGCTGGTGGCTCATTTCTAAAATCAGAAATTAACAGGAGTTAAACATGTATTGTGATTCTAAAAGCAGAACATGCAGTGTTAAGACTTTTTACTTGGCATGTGTCATAACAGCGGGACCCTTTCTTCTGTTGGTCTCCTTTCTTTGGTTATTTGGCTTGGCTGTACCACTGCAGGATGTGCTTGTATAACAGAGTATTATTTGGAAAGAAAACAGTCCAGTGGCTAGGAGGTCAGCCTTAAAACTAGGAGCACAAGATTCATGATCTTTGATTCTCTACAAACTGCTTTAAGACAGTCTTGACATCCCTTGGTTCCTGCTACAAAATGGGAATTGAGCATTCCTGCCATATAAAAGGTGTCTTGAATCTGAACACATTACTTGCATTCATACTTGCCTACAGCATGACATCACGTGCTTCAATGTAAGCCAGCTTTTCAGGTCTGCAAGCTATTGTGTACACCGTGAAAACTACGAGCGGTTTCCTATGTTAGTTATAACCTGTTTAAAAATAGCTTTTCCTAACTTGCCTTAATTATAAAATTATATTATAGAATAATATAAAATATTATTTAGATGACTTGCACTATCCAAACAATGAAGGCAGAAAAAAAGCTAGCAGAAGCATTCTTGTAGCTGCAGCAAACAATGCGATGGGCTCACTTTAGTTCTATACGAGACAGACGGGAGCGATCTCTGGCTTCCCTCATAAACCTACTGTCAACAGGAAGGAGGAAAAGGAACATTATCATCACAGTCATGATCAAGCCCTCTGATAGTCTCTCCATGCTGACACTTACCGCAACACTACAATACAGGAAAACTAGCACCCATGTGCGGTACAGATATGACAGGTGACCATTTACTATAAACCACACTCAAGACAGCTTTAACAAGACTACACAAAGTAGCCCTACCAGACCTCTCTCCGGAGCACCGAATCAGGACAGAGCGCAAATCCTACCCAAGAAACTGAATAAACTTGGACAGTTCATTCATGCCGAACCCTGTGTCGTTCTAGTATGACTGGCCCAGACACCTGAAATAGCCCACTTAGACTGCCATGCAGACAACCTGTTTTGTCACTCCACCTGTAGCGTTTATGTTCTTCTCCAGCACATTCCTACATCCTGTTTGTTCCCAGGTCTCTCATTATGCTATGATAGATTTTCTTTTTCTTTTCCTTCTCCTATGTATCTTAGGCAGGCAGACATAAAAATACATTTTACATAAATACTCAATTTTGTACTTAAAAATTCTTTATTCCCTGCCAGCCCGCTTTGCAGGTGATTCATTCTGCTTTGACAGCTGCTAGAGATATTTTCTTTACTAGGTGATAGACTTACGTCGAGTCCAGCACAGTACCATCCTGGAGCGAAGCATTGTAGTGATACTTCAAGTAATCTCCCTTCTTACTCAGTACGGTGCAGTTGGAAGGTTTGTAGTTAACGGTAATGCCGACCGAATCTGAGGGGTTGTGGAAGTCAACCACGTGGATGTCAAAGACAAGCACTGCAGATCCTGGAATCTTTCCTAAATAGGAAGCAAATTAGGCAAGTAGAGGAAGAAATGGTATCCAAACAGGCTTATGATGACCAGGTACTGCACCCTGTAGGAATATGTATTCCCACTGTGTCTGCTACTAAGTCATTTTACTCTTCTCACTCAGAATTAAAAGATTACACCTCCTCTGTATGCAACAGATGCAAGCTGCATCCCATTTAGGAAAGAGAATCAGTGGAAAAGCACTAAACACACCCACTTCAACAGTGAAGGAAAAAAATTTCCATTATTCTGAATTTGAAAATTATGCAGAAATGAAGCAATAATCATGTATTGCCTGGGACCACCCTAAATAACTGATTTGCGCTTCATGTACCAATTCATTATTGATCATCAAGATTCTTGTAGGACTTCTCATGCTTCAAGGAACACCATTATGTCTAAAAGGTTACATTTCCTTAAAATATCCTGAAAGCAAGCAACTTCTTCCCACGCTTCCCAGGATAATGTGCAATTGCATTACCAGGACTGACAGACACATCCAGACCCAGGAATTGGGTTTGCTGGTAGAGGAATCTAATACCCAGATCAACAGCATAGAATTTGCATTCCCAGAGGAGAGGCTTTTCTTCCAAGTCACATTTTCCAAATAACATCCCAGGAGCTACGTCTTGAAACACCAGCCATAAAACTGTGATTGGCTAGAAGGGTTATCCTATTAGACCTCTCACAGCACTCTTTTTAGGTACTGAGTTTTCCCAAAGGAATGTTAATTCTGTGTTATACATACACAGACACTCTGCTGTTACATGCATCCACCATTTACAGAGGTGGCTTAAGAGTCCACAAAACCTGTGGCTGTGGAAGGAATGGGGAAGAAAACTTAACACTATCAATTCCTTTAGCAAAAAGAGCTTGTTAAGACACACAGGAAGGAAGATTTCACACTGCAGAGCTCCTGGCATCCAAGCACTAGTCTGCCTGAAACACTAATTATCCAAATAATTTAAGGTCACCAATTACATGTGAGATTGTTCTGCATTATTGTTGTCCTACCTCTTTAGCTAATTAAAATAATTCTGCAAATTCTGGGTGTAATCCTGTCAGTTGCATGCCCATAAAATAATGAAAAGAATAAGAATAATGAAAAAGCCTTTCAAATGCCAAAAAAACCCCAGAACTACACACAGAGGCACTAAACAATAAAGGAAACATCATTAATTACAGCAGATTGAATGAAAAGCCAAGCTCACCTCTTCCTTCTTCTCCATACCCAAGATGAGGGGGGATTATTATTCTTCTTTTTTCACCAGTGCACACACCTAGCAAACCTTCATCCATTCCAGCAATCACATAACCTTTCCCAACATAGGTGTCATATGTATGATTTCGTGAATAGCTATGGAAAGTATTTGCATTTTAGCAGCGTCAGGCGTATTCAAGAAAACACAGAATCTTGCAATAGGTCTGCAACACAATTCTTAAACCGGTTAAGGTCAAGCACATGGTCATTAACCAGCACCAGAGAGGCACAATGCAATCACCATGTTCAATGAATCTAGGCCACCAGGTTTCATCAGTCAGTGATGCATGCATCATTTATTAACCAGTACTGGGACCCTGGCTAGGGAACAGCTTATTTGCAAATATGTTTCTCCTGTATTTTGAAAGAAAATCTCACTTATTAATGTATTTTAGACTAAACAGAAAACATGTTTTGATAAGTAACTGAAAAAAATCAGGTTTCTCCTTTAAATTTTCCCCTGCCCTGATGCTACTTTAATAAGTGCTTATCAACTAGATATAGTTTATGTTCATTTTCATGAGACACCCTTCAGACTGTCTCATTTTGCAACCACAGCTATGTAGTTCAACTACTATAAGGAAGAGGTGGGAGAAATAGGTTCTCCTGGGATGCACAGCATTAAAATGAGTCATGACAACAAAACAGTATCAATACTATCCCTCCCTTTCAAACTATGTAATCACTTATACATAGGTTGAAGGATCTGCTTCAACACCTAACAACAGAATAGAACAAGCATACAACAACAAATGATGTTTATTACAAGGATGTGTCTATCTTCTGTGTTTCTACAGGGCACGCTACACGAAGGCACAACCCAAGGAAGGAAAGGCAGAAAGGTTTTAATTCATCTTTATGAGGTAACTCTGGGAAAGAGCAAGACCAGTGCAGACCCTGATGTAATTCAGATGTTTATTCAACTGCTCTAAGTCCAGATAGCCCTGGCTGAGCTGCCCAGGGGCAGTTCTGCAGCTGAATATTGCAGGGGAAAAAAAATGAAAGAAAAGATTATTAGAGCTCTCAATCCCAGCCATTTGCAGTGCTTTTGGCATGCTCCCTGTACTAGTGAGAAATTTTCTCCTGGAGAACTCCAAGGCTTTCAATAACTATTGTTAGCTGCTCTATTTCTTCATAGATACTCGTAAGATATTGGCCTTTCTTGTAAATTCTGCAGGAAGCCAGGATACAACACTCTAATGAATAAGCCCTCTAATTAATGTCAGCACTTAGAATGATGTAGAGGCTACTGTCTACAAAGCACTTATTATTATTTATTGACAACAACCCTAATATAAACACTACAACCATTTTCAAAAGTTAATTACTACAGACAATGCTCATTTACATCTCAAAAAAAGAGAGATTCTGGGCAGGTGCACTGTGGATAAGCTTTAAGTTCTTAACTTAGAAGTTTTCATGAGCTGTACATTAAGACATACAGTGATGGCTGCTGATGCAGGTCTCTTGCTTTCTATCCTCCCACCAAGCTGGGCAGCAGAAAGGGGAGGTCAAGACTGATTCTGAACCTTACCGCACCTCAATTCAATTACAGGAGATACAATTCCTTGACTCCTCCTCACAGGAAGTAGCACACATGGCATACTAGGCAGCTTTTGTTTGCAAACTGATCTTCAGCTTGCAGCAGCTGTAGTAGTACTAAACATTTTTCCATGAGTTTATTATTTCGTAACATGTTTTACAGTGGCTCATTTTCAACTCTTTTTAGCTACTTGTGCTAGCTGTTCCGAAAGCTGGAGTGGGAAAGTAAAGTACTGCTCATTAAAGAGCAAACAAAAGTGACAGGAAGCTACAAGGGTATTATTCATCCTATAGTTCTGTAGGTGAAGCTCATGTGCCCAGAGAGCTTTGAATTTCATGTGACAGCAATTCCTCTTCCTTTATCACAGAAACCCTGTTGCTGAATTCAGTCTTGAAAGACGTTAGCCTTCAAAATGCAAATAGTTTTCAAGTACAAATGGAAAGATTGTCTTGAGATTAACCTTAAACTAGCCACTAGCACACTGACTCACAATTCTCAGGACATAAAATGGGAATCGTATTTATTTTCTCTCTCTTCACTAGTATTACCTATTTGGCAGATAAACTCTATGGGGCAAAGAATCTTCAGGCACAAGTGTCTAAAGCACCCATAGCTTCACCAGGTGGATCACAACCCCTAGATGGCATCTGTGATACTGTCATAATACAAAATAGGTCTTCATCTCCCCTCCCATACTGAAAAGTTTTCTATGAGATTTTTAAGAAGAGAAGACTCCAACTCCACTCAAAAATTTCAAAAAGGAAGGAAAAGCAAAGAATTGTATTTGGGTATATTATGGACAAGACAGACGAGTCAAACTGGAAATGGGATCTGTAGGGCTGAACGGTTTGGTTACCTGGAATCAAACAATGTGCCATCCAAAAGTGTGCCATTGTAATGGTATCGGAGAAAGTCTCCTGTCTGGCTTCTCCGCTCACAAGATTCAGGCACATGCTGGTTCTCAATAGCAATACCATCTTTGGGGTTATGGAGATCTAGCAAAACCACATCAAAGACAAGGGAAGCTTGGCCAGGGATGTCCTTGCCTACAAAAACGTTAGAGTAGAAAATTCGTAAGAAATCGCAGGTGTTCTAGAAGGAGCTTAAACATGTTTCTTGAAGAAAAGTAACCCACTGCTGAATATCAAGCACCTCCCCTCCCAAAATAAATTAGTGTAATCTGCTTCTAGTCACTCATTTTTCGTTTCATGTGTGGGTTTGTCACTCAATTCTCCAACTCAAGTATTTCATTCTGTTCCTATTGCGATGGCACTGCCTCACTGAAAACATCAGCATTTTCAGCAACACCCATCCTAGTCAACATACACCAGCTCCATCTGAGCTGCATGGTTTAGTCTACCAGTATTTCCAACACCCTTCACGAAAGTGCATAAAATAACCAGTAGAATACAAATCTGGTACATCCGCTCTTCCCGTCCTGTTAGTATCAAAACAGGAGACCACATGATGGAAGTTGAAGAAGGGTAAATTGAGTATCTCAGTGAAAATGTACTTTTCCATCAATACATAAATTATAGTGTGGGTTGCTTTGACTGAGAACCATTGGGCTCAAGATCCTACCAAAATTTTAAAACATAACTCCACAAAGTTTTGTTATCCATGGAGATGGCTATCACAGTTAATGGTAATGAAGTCATGGAAGGGGTATAAAACCTTGTACACCACAGACACATCCTTAAACACTAGAGCAGAGAAAGAATCTAAGGAAGAGTCCCAAACTATACCTAACTGCCCCCTCATTTAACACGAAGACCTCTATGTATGACCCACAGGCTGCATACAGCCTCATAGGAGAATTAATCTACCTTGTAGTTATTACTAGAGCATTGGTTGCAAAAAAAAAAAACACAAAACCACCAAACTGGAACTAAAAATACGTATTTTCTTTTTTTCAAAAGTTTTTTGCTCTCTGTGGCAGTCATTGAAACAATTATGCAGTCACCAGACTTCAAGTTTTTGTAGCCACTAGATATTAATCACAGATTATATTCTCTGAATGAAATAAAATTTCAGTATAAAAAGATTACAATTGTTTCAACAATATGTCTGTTAAGCAATTTACTGTTTAAATTTTTTTTTAAATCTTGTACTTTCTAATCAGTCCAATCCTGTACATAATACATTTTGAACCTCTCTTTCCATTACTTTGTTCCATCTGTCTGAAATGGGTAATAATGCTGTCCATAAATTTAAAATACACAAAGTGCAAGTTTGTTTTAAAATATGGTTGACCTGGATTAAAAAAAAAAAAAATAACAACTTTTACCATCTCCTCCTTCTCCATATGCCAGGAAAGGTGGTATTGTGATAATGCGCTTCTCTCCTACGCACATTCCCAAGAGACCCTGGTCCATACCAGGAATCAGCCATCCAATTCCCACATAGGTATCATAAGTTCGCATCCGATTATGGCTAAAAATGAAAAAAAAAAAAAACCAAACAAAAACAACACAACCAAAAAAAACCCACAACCAAATGTCAGACAGGCACAGGAAAGAACAATATTAATCTTTAAAAGCCACATGCTATGCACAATATAACTCACAACCTGCTGCCCCAAAAATATTGCTCCTTGATTTTACCAAGGGCTGGCTGGGTGATGTTTTCCAGAGTGCTTAGCTATTTCAGGAACCTAACAGAGGCTCTGAAAAGTGGCTCACAAACATAATAGCAGCTGTTATTAAAGCATCATTTTCCACAGAACTTTAACAAAGTACACATGCTGTAAACGTAAAATCTCAGTATGAAAATGTTAGTAGCTCAATTTCATCACAAACTCTGCTTAGTTTATAAAGCTTGTATCTAACTTGAATAGCTATGCTGCAGTGGTTATAAAAACTACTAGCTGACTGCAATAAATAGTAATATAGATACAGGGAATGAAATTTTAAAAAAGAGGAGCCAGGCTGGTAATGTTCACACACAAATAATATACTGGTTTATTGGTTTGAGTCAGTACTGCTGTCCCATAACCCCTGAATAAATTAATGACACTTTTATGATGCTAGCTTTCATTTCTTGTCTTTCTGGGCAATTAGCATTAATTGTTATACCCATGAAGAGTGAAGTGATGGTTTAAGGTGACATCAGATACCTATCAAAAGACAAAAAGACACACAACCCAGCTGCGTACCTTGAATCAAACAGAGTCCCATCTAAGAACGTTCCATTGTAATGGTATCGTACAAAGTCAGACACCTGAACTGTCCGAGGACACTTCTCAGGTTTGAAGTAAGTCTGAACCTGCACTTCATCCTCCAAGTTCCAGAGATCGATCAGAAGCACATCAAAATGGAGCACAGCATTGGGGGGTATCACACCAGCTGCAAAACCAAAACAACACAACCAGTTTTATTTTCCTTTTTCTACAGGATATCAGCAAAAAGGGAACCAATCTACAGATTCCCTAAATAAAATCCATGATGTACAACTTACTCCTTTTTGTGCTTATATCCCCCTGTCCCCTTGTCACTGTTGCAGCTACATAAGAAGGGGGAGAATCTGGCAACATGAACTGTTATCAAGTATGTCCATCAGGCAAACTGCTCTTGATTTAGCTTTTGTTGCCTCTAAGTCTGCAGAGCAAAGCTGCTTTTGGCACTGGCAAGACCTTGTGCAGCACTGCAAGGCCAAAACACAATAACTATTTAACAGCGAGGTAGGTATAAATAAGTAGTTAACTTTAGGAGCAAGGTTCGTTTGCACAGCTCTTCCTTTGGTGCACCCAGAGGGAGCCTGGAGCAATTAGCTAGGCTATAGGCTTAACAAACACCCCTGAGCAGGAGAGAATCTCTCTGAAATTCACTACTTGCAATTTCTGCCCTTCTCTTCTGTGACTCCATTTTCTATCTACTCGGCTGAATCACTTGCACAACCAGCTATTCACTGGCCCGGTGCTGCACTTACCGACGCCTTCACTGCCGTAGGCAAGCTTGGGGGGAATTTTCACGAACCGCCGCTCGTTCACGCACATGCCAACCAGAGCTTTGTCCATCCCAGCAATAAGTTGACCTTTTCCCACAAACACGTTGAAAGTGGATCCCCTGTCATAGCTAAAGAGGGAAAAGTGAGCAAAGGTGTTAGCAGTTCATTTACCCATCATTCCACTATTTTTTTGAGAGCTTAACTGTACCTTGTCTCCCACTTGCCCTGTCAGCATAACTTTATCGCAAGACAGCTGCTAAGAGAAGTGGCAAATCTAAACGTTTCTGAGACTTCAGCCCAGCTCTCCTGTTCACTGCTGACCGTCTATCTGCAATGCATTCTAGCTATACGCAACATATACTGCAGGCACCCAAAGCCCATAACTACAAACGGCTAATTTACACACTAATAGTATAAGCAGCACTGGAAAATTACGGCCGAGAATGAAAAATTAAACACTATTACAATATATAAAAGGATGACTGTTCCTACAGTAGGAGCTCAGCATATTGATTTTGGTGAGCAACACCACAAAAATATAAGGCAAGATCGACAAGCTTTACAATGCCAGTCATCATGGTTGGGGATTCTCTGTGGGAGAAGAGGAAAGGGAAAAAGATGCCTTTTTGAGTAATAGTTGTGAGTTTTGCCAGTTGATTATTTATTTTCTCCAGTTGGTTACTTATTTTCTCCTCCACATTCCCAGTTCTCATTTCATTAAGACTTGAATAGCAAGTAATAGAGATGTGCTTTAAAAAGCCAGTTTGCCAGATCAGGAATTAAGATACCCAGCTAAATGATCTTTCACTGTGATAATACATGAACATTTGAAAGGTAAAAGAAATGATGCTCAAATGTTTTAGTTTCCAGAGAGCATGGACAGCAGCAGCATTACCACAGGAGAACACCAGCATTAGCTTACGTGATTAGTTTGACTATCTTAAATACACACAATGACCCCTCTTTCCTGTGCCTGAATTACTGCTGTTATTTAATTTTTTTAATCAACGTATAAACATGCAGCAGGAAGCATTTCAAAAGCTTCATGCTTATTCTTAAGCTTTTACTGCTTCCATTCTCTCAGATTCCTTTTCTAATTTAAAGGAACTCCCCCCCCCCCCCC
>NW_010972670.1:260894-264012 GCF_000737465.1 Haliaeetus leucocephalus
AAAAAAAAAAAAAAAAGGCTTGTGCCTCTTTGCCTGCTAAAATATTCTGGAAAACAGCCAGTAGCTAGATAATGCTAGGGAAATGATGTCAAACTTTCCTTCAAAGACTATACACATCACTTCCACAACATACCGAGCCTCCTAACTGTCCCAGTGCCTCCAATCCCTCAAATATTTTACTGAGTGATCTCTCTGTTTGCTCCATCATTTTTTTTTCTGGCAAACATTTCCCTTAAAATAGACAACTCTCTACACAGAGCATTCACTTTCGGTTGCACAAATATTCCCACTCTCAGGAAAGGATGGAAAATATTTAAATTAGCTCCTGACAAATTCTACTATACACACAAACCCATAATTAAGATGTTAAGACTAATAACATAAATGGTTCTAAGAAATGCCCCAAAATGGTATTTTGTAGCAATTGACAAAGCCTGGCAATACATCTGGGATGGACTTAAAACAGAAGAGCTTTTTTTTTTTTGGCCAAAAATAAACCTACAATTAAGAAAACATTGATGCTAAGCAAAGAATGGAACAAAACAACGAAGAGATCGTGCAGCTTTGCAGGACTGACTTTGCAGGTTCCTTAAAACTACGCAAAATTAGTTTCTATTAGTGGAATTTACCAAATTAACAGCACATGACCAAGCAATTAAATGCAGACTTAAAAATGCAAATCATTTGATGGCCACAGAAATAAAAATGCAAATACTGATAGGGAAAAAAACCAAAAAGAATAAACAGGCACATTACATGTGACACAGTCATGATTACTAAGACTTTGCCAACAGCCTGTTAACAAGAGCAGTATTACCACCTTCTACTGGGAAATACAGAAAAATAATTTTAAACCTCAAGAACATTTTCAGCAGCTGGAGAAGAAACAAAGTAAAACTGCCCTGAGTTCAACACCTGGAGTATTTTCTAGACAAATTTTATGGTAGTGTTTGACTAAACTGATGCTGGTAAGCACTTTCATAAACTTAAAAAAAAAAAAAAAAAAAGAACAAGTAGCAACTCTGACAGGTAGAAAAATGGGCTTTCTAACAGGCTAATTTTAGTACAACGGACCAAATATCTTTAACTTGTACGCAAGGAACACTAAAGATTCTACAACAAATACTCCAAAATATTTCTTCCATTAACCTACAGAAGATAAAACTCTCCTAATTTTCCATTGTCTTAACATGATAGACCACTGTCATCAATCTTGAAAAAAGACCATAGTTAGTGAATAACAAAAATCTATGTCAACATGAACTGCCATCTAGAAAAAAAAAATCACTAGCTCAACAAACCTGGCTTTTTGCACCCTTCTGAAATGAAGGTGGCCATACAAATACTTGAGTTAAATTAGACTATCATGGTTACTATTTATTTACCAACATTTAGAGGACACAAAGAGATAACTGCTGTATGGTTCTGCACAGCCTCTTCCTGCCCCAAATAATTCAGAGCCAAATGGCAAGCAACTTGGAATTAAATGAGAGCCAGCACCTGGGAAGCCCCTCCAGGTGCCCTGCCTCAGTGCAGAAATTTGCTGGTACAACTCAGAGTACAAGTAAGCCTCAGTATGTATCTGCACAAATCAGAAACACATTTCTGAACACAGGGCTGGTTTTCCAATTGTCGCATATTTGTAAAATGAGCCATGAGGATGCTGCCTTTGTGTGTCCTCACATCTGCAGCTAAGACTTATTTTCCGAGACCGTCAGTTGCCAATGAATTCACTGTCCTTGCTGTGCCTTTTCACTGAAACTGCACCAACCCGTGCTGAATTGTCAGCTACCGTGTTCCACACTTTACCCAGGGAAGAAGTAGTGCTGGTAAAGCAGCACTACCGGCACACTGAAGTCTCAGAGGAAAAGTTGAGCTTACTTTGAAGGACAGTTACTTCCCCAAGGCTGTAGATTTTCCTTGAAACACAAGGAAGATTACCAGGATTACTGAAAATACATTTTGTTTTTTCTTTCCGAGTAATACTTTGATCAGTGGCAACGAACAAAGCAAGTAAAAACAAATAGGCTGTGAGCAGCATCAGCATCCTTCACAATCTCCTGATCCCACTATTTAGGCTTCCTGATCCCAAAATAACAGCAGGAAAGCGGCCAGGCACTTCACTGTACGTAGGTCACATTTATTCAAGGGTAACTTATCCAAAAAATTCTATGTAAGCAGAGCCTGATAATTCTTATATTTCTGGCAAAGACAGCAATTCGGAAATGTTTGCGTTCGAGTAGGTTTGAGCCTGGAGAAGACATAGGAAACATACGGAAAGAAACAGGCAGGAAATCACTAAATACTGAGAGAGACTGCGATACCATATACACTTCTGTTTACCAGGCTAACCGAATATCCTTACGGTCTTCTCTCGGAGCAGAAAGCTCCCAGTCAGTGCCTTAAGAAGCAGCTGGAAGAACGTGGTGGGCATCCGTCAGGGCATGCCAACTACTGTGAACTGGACCCAGCCACCGCAGAGGTCTCGCCCCCAGTCCCCAGCAGTCACACCCCAGCTCTTTGCCCTTCCACATTTCAAAGGCATCTTCCCACGGCTGCCTATACGTCCTGCGTTCTCACTTGTATTGCAAATTAGGCTTGCTCTCCACTGCCCAGCTCACCACAGACCTGCTTCCCCCCGGTCACCCCAAAAGGGTTCACAGGCCACAGCAGGACACAGCTGGGAAGAGCAGCGGGAGCTGAACCGAACCTGGACCGCGGCCTCCACCCAGCCCCACCACCTCCGGACATCCCCAAAACACCCTCGCAGGGACAGTACCGCTCGCTCCCCTCCTCTCCTCTCCCCAAAGAGCACCCTCCGACGAGCCAAACCCGAGGGGGCTGCGCCCCGGGGCGAGGGACGGCACAGGACACACAGGGCACACCAAGCCCCGAGGCGGGCGTAAGCCAGACCTGGAGTCGAAGCGGGTGCCGTCGGGGAAGGAGCCGAGGTAGTGGTAGCGCACGAAGTCTCCGGGCCGCACGGCCCGCGGGCAGCTCTGGGGCACGAAGCGCCGCTCGAGGCGGACGTCGGCGCCGTTCCACGGGGGCTCGGCGGCGGGCACCGGCGGCGCCTGGCACGCCGCCCAGCTCACCAGCAGCGCCGGCAGCAGCAGCA
>NW_010972670.1:264260-266599 GCF_000737465.1 Haliaeetus leucocephalus
CAGATGAGGGCTAGCTGTCGGGAGCCGTGCTGGCGGCCCTGGGATGGAGCGAAGGCGCGACCATTGAGCCCAGCATCACGGCTTTTTGTTACTGCCCTGGCACCACGGCGCACGTACTCCGTGCAGGGCTGCGAATGTTTGTAGATTTAAAATGTTCCGGTTTAGGTCATAACTCCAAAGATACATACCAGTTTGTCTCGGCATCTACTGCTTGATGCGCACCAGTCCTGCCACAGGTATTTGCAACACCCTGTCAGGGAAACTTTGCAAATGACCCGGAAAAAATGACCTCACGAGCACCCAGTAGGACACCAGCATCCAAGAGGGATCGCTGTCCCAGTCGGCCAGCTATCCGCTTTTCCTCTCTCCCTGATCTTGCACACGCCAGTGAGGAGGAACTGAGATTTTTTCTCTGTTACTCTGACTGGTTTCAGTGAAGAAGCGTGGAAAAGCTAAGTATCTGCACGTGAAGCACCAAACCCCGAGCAAGATAAAGTCAAATAATACAATATTTTTGAAAAGCAGTGAATTTTATGACAGCAGGTTTGGGGCAACTGGTTGGAAATGCAGGCACACCTAGGAATATAATTTATTTAAGAAACATCAGTTGTAAGATTTTGTTATTGATAAATTGTTAAACAAGAACAACCCACACTCAGGTGGACTGCTTGTGAAAAGAAACCACCAAAACCAGGGAAGGTGGTGTAGTGATAAATGCCTGAGCATCACAGCTGGGGAGACGATGGCTCACAGGCCCAGCTCCCCATTCTTTCTGCATCCGCCACGCAGCTGTATAACCGCAGCAAGAGAAGAGATGCAGCCAAATCAAACGTTTTTAAAGTGCTTTCAAAAACACTCTTGTATAATATTGATGTATTGCTAGGAAATGGCTGCTGCTCGATGACCTAACCAGTGAAAAAAGTTAGCAACTCGGGCAGCTATTTAAAGATAACCAGATTTGCGATTAAAAATCACATCCTCTTTCCAACAACAGTCATGCTGCACATTCCAAATTAGACCTGTAAAGCATCCTTTAAACAAGCCATGTAAAATGTCTGGCAGTTGTCTAAACTTAAATAGCTTATTTTGATGTTGTTTTTTGTGGACACACTTTTATCTTCTTAAGGAAAGCTCATATTTCACCATTGAAGTATGTTGATACAACCAACATCAAGATAAAGCTTACCCTGCATTTGGCACTTCTTTTTGCCAGGCAGTGACACAGTATTTATGCCCATTTATTTAAGAAGTTCTATGTTTTCAAAAAAATTCCTTGGACACTTTAATATTTATGCAGTTTTGTCCTCATCACTCACGACCTCCGCCAATAACAGTTCTCTGCTTCTGATGTAATTACCATTGCCTCAAGATGCTATTTACCAGTTTTATTAACTCCTAAAAGAGCCATGTGTCCATTCTGTGTTACCAAACCTGCATGCTTCATGCCTCCGCTCCATTCTCCATGTAGCTGATGCACCATGTGCCTCTCTGTAAGCACACACAGCTCAAGATAGTTGTCAGCCAGGGAGGTGCGGTTGCTTTCCATCCTCCTAGTTTTTGGTCAGGGAGCACAAAGGTAGCAGAATGCAAAAGCTGTCCAGTATTTTCCTTAGAAATGTCATTTTTAACATTTTGCTATTTTTTCAAAGCACACACATGCACACACAAAACAAAGTCTTACTTATATGTCAGTATGTTTGAACACTAACCCAGCCTCCCCAGAAGCGTTTTGGGGATGCTGATCACTATCAGATTGCCTATTCTTCAGTCAGCCCAAAACACAGCAATGACTAATACATTGTGAGCAGAGGGATAAGCACAGACATGCCTAAAGCTCCTAGAGAAGCTGGTCCTGGAGGGACCAGACTTAAAAACACAGTACAGCTATGGTCCATTCTCTTTCTGAAAACTTAGCTTTCAGGAATGTCACAAGTCAGACATTAAATGCAGATTAAGGAGCTGGGATTCATGCCTTCGCATCTCCTTTTGGAAGATGCTATGTGCCTCATGTAATGTTCAAGAGGCTGCAGTTCTCCTAGCTTTGGGCTATGCTGTATCAAACTAAAATGTATCTTGAGGATTTGATACTGTTCCCAAATCTTTTGAAGGGCAAGGAAATAAAATGCCCACCAGCTCTCATTCTCTACCTGTGTATCACAGCAGCATTACTATTGGAGCTCGTCACACAGAGGAAAAATTCAAGAGCTCAAGTGCCAAGAAGGTAGATATGAAAATTCCTTCATCAACTGCTGGTACAAATCATGTCTCAGAAGCACTGAAGAAAGCTCAGGAGCATGCTGATGTGTCATTTAACTAAAGACTAATTTATGGTAACATGG
>NW_010972670.1:266609-267373 GCF_000737465.1 Haliaeetus leucocephalus
GGTGTGAAATGTATATTGGCTTTCGCAAAAAGAGAACACTGAAATTCGCCTACTACTGCATAAGCTACGTCCCGAAAGGATGTTTGCCTCACTGCCACTAAATTAGGCCTTAACACAGGAAATATGTAGTTAATATATTCCAGACATCAATTGTATTTTATAGTTTGTAGGCAATAAATGAGCACAAGCAGAATATGTAGTTTCTTCTGATGAGATAAGACATCCTGTAACTCAAGTAATTAAAGGATGTGTAGATAGATTTGTGAAAACACAGAAAAACAGACATATGGACTCAAGGACAAGTAAAACTGAGAACACAAGTAATAAGATAAGGAGTGATTTGTTAGCATGAGAACAGCATTTTGGGGGTCAAAGATTATTTGACATGAAAGATACGAGAAGAACAAAGGAAAAACAGAAGTTTAATGTGAAAATATTGAAAAGTGTGACTGAAGGAAAACGACAGGGTGAAAAGTGCAGCCAGAGGAAGACTACTGACTTCATCCCTTGCAGATCCCCGAAGGCCCCTCCGAACCACAAGAGACACATGCAAGTGGGGGTGGTCTGGGGTGGAGTTATGTTAATAGATACCTGAAATATTAAAATAACCCCTTTGAAATGCCACAAACACAGTGTATAAAAAGGGCGAGTTCGGGTATAACTGGCACGCCTCTGGTTTTGACCATGCGCCCAGTGCTGTTTGCCTTGGTTCTGTAATAAACTTGTAAAATTCATGAAATTCAGCATGAGTGTCTTTCTCACAA
>NW_010972670.1:267383-278938 GCF_000737465.1 Haliaeetus leucocephalus
ATGGGAAAAGGAAATAAAGCCTTAGCTTGAGTCTGAAGTAGGCAAGATACCACTGGTGTGTAACTTGAGATGCTGTTCTGCTCCTTGGAATGTGCTTGAAGCCAAGCACCAGGCAGTCATGAGATGGTGGACCTAATGTAAATTAAAACGTTTGCAACATATTCGGTCACATAAACATAGGAGATATTGTGACTAGTGAAATATTCTGCTTAGTAGCCATTGGACTTACCCAGTACTTAACCACTAACTGTTCTCAATTACCCATCATATAGCTAAGGTTACAGGCCTGAAGATTCAGTCCCTGGATGCCTGAAGTATGTACTGTGTTTTGATATAAAGGTTTTCTAAAAAGGTGGCATACCAAGATAGAAAAATATAGAGTGGATTTGCAATGTTTTCTAAATACTCTATTAATTATAGATCAAGAAAAACAGAGGTAGTCCTTTTTTTCTTAGAAAGAATATGTCAAAGGCTGCAGCTTGCAGATACCTTGAAATTATGGCAGGGAAACTTAGAGAGAATTCAGGTACTAGAAGTAAAAAAGTGAGAGCAATGGGAAACACAGCTAGAACTGATATAAAATTCAGTTTAAAAAAAAAAAATCAGTCTGCTTTTAATCAGTAGGTAATATTCAGAAAGATCACAGTGTAATGCTGGTTTTGGCTATATAATCCACAGGGGGATTGTGTGAAGGGACTCTGAATTATTTTTATATTCTGCAGTTTTCCACAGCTGTTCACCTTGGTATGTACTCTCTTCCAAACTCCTGAGAAGCTCTTTAGAGAATAGTTTTGGGTTACAACTAATGTGAAAGAACCACAGTGCTCTCTCTGCTGAGCTGAATTTCAAGTAAGGAAAATAAAACCCCCAATTATAACTCAAAGCTAATTTCTCCTTCTGAAGATCTGTAAAATTCATGGAGATCTTCAGATACTTTGAAACAACCACAGAAGCACAGTGTATCAACACTGGTTTTAAGTCTTAAATATGGCTAAACTATATCCATAAAACATTCTCAGTAAGTACTGGTTTTAGTAAACAGCATTTTGAACAAACACTGGTTTTATTTTATGCAGCTACACGGTAAATTCAGAGCACCTGGAACCTGAAATAGCTCTTTGTACCTAAAATATTTTAATATAAATTCTATCAGCTACACATAATTTAATTATGTGTAATTTACTGTCAATGGTTTGACTCATGAGGGACTGACATGGCTTTAAATGCCTTTAGTGACCAAAGTGATCCAGGTGACTTGGGCTTCTTCTTAGGCAGGCCATAAGAAATACTGTGACACAGAGAGTCGTGCTGGATTTATCAGCCACCTCCACAGGCTATTTAACATGCAGATTTTATTCTGATTTATTACTGTTAGTGGTTTAGCAGTAAACACAAAAGTGCACAGAGCAGGAGAGAAATGTATACACTTTAAATTGCTGATACTGTAGGTACGTTTCACTTACTCCAATTCATCTTCAGTTTCTCTCTACTCCACCCACTATAGATGTTCTAAAGAAAGTCAAACAAATAGCAGGTAACGTTGTGAACCAGTAGCCTCTTCGCTGCTGTGCCAGGAGAAAGTCTCACTTGCCCCCAGGTACTCAGCAGCTCCCCTGTTGGAAGTCACAGCATGATGAGATACACCAACAGAGCTGTCTTAATTAGTGCTTATCAGTCTGTCATTCCAAATGTGCTATGCTAAACTACTATCCAAGTGATTTAGCAAACCCAGCTAATTTTGATGGACACGGGTTAGATAGCACTTACAAAAGCCCACTACCACCAGAGATGAGGCAGTATCTCACAACAGCCAAACACAAGGACAGATTACAGTTGACATTGCCTTCCACCAGCAGTTGTCAAAAGCATAAGACTAGATGGCAGACTTTTGAGGCATCTGTCATGCCTTCTTTTGTGTTTGCATTGCAATTGTTGTAGTTGGTACACTACTAGAAGTGAACAAATAATTGTAGCAAGCCAACTCTGGGCAAAACTATTTTCTAATTACACTACAGCAATGGTGTTGGCCTCAGCGTAGATGTGCCAGTGTAAAACTGCAGAAAAACTACCCTATGCATCCAGTTTTTCCTACCATTTCTCACAACTCTATATGTAAATGTTACTGATCTCCATTCAACGTTCATGCATTTATCAGGTAATACATATATGTGTATTTGTTAAATAAGAAAATGCCATTATCCTCATCTCACAAAAAAAGGAAAGGGTTTTCAGACCTAAATACCCTTGAAAATAGAGACCACAGTGGTTAAAAATCACTTTTTCAGAAAAATTCATCTATGGAGGGGCTAAAATTTAAAAAAATCTGGTCATAAGTGACATACCTAATGTAACATAAGTAGCTGGAGACAAAATGGGAAATGTGTTGGTTAACAAATTATTAAAACTCATGTGAACTAAAGCATATTCTAAATATATTGGAGGTACCACAAAGTCAGAGAATGGTTTTGAAACAATGGAGTGCTTATACTAAGCTTATACTAAGCTGCAGAAAGACTTGGATATTTGTAACAAAGGATACATGTGGTCAAGCCACAGGTTTTCAGTCTGTGAATTTCTATAGTATCGTGCACAAGTGGTAAGGAAGCCTGCTGTACGTTGGCCTAGATTCCCAATGAGTGGGGGTTTGCATCTGGAACGGAAATGATCTAGGAGACTGCTCACACACACACACACACACAAAGCAGAAAACCAGTGAGCTAAACTTCAGCCTTCTGCCATACAAAATTTGGAATACAGTGAGTCTCACTGAACTTTCATATGCAGCATGCACAATCTCAGAACTGTGTTGCTCCAACTGTGCAGAAAGGAGTGGTTCCTGCAACAAGGATCATGCTGGTATTCTTAAAAGCATTAAAACCAATCAATTACTGATAGTTTGTCTAATTATAAAGGGTCTTCACTGAATCAAAAGGGAGGACAGAAGCATTATGCCTTTATTTGAAGACTAAAAAGCTTCTCAAGAAGCAGCATAGACACTAACGTCTGAAAAGCATATGGTCACAATTGGGTAACTAATTTATCACGCCTAAGTTTTATCATGCCCGATCTGTACTCTCTCTGCTAGAACTGTTATGGCTCTATATTTAAAAATAATAATGTTTTTTTCCAAAGTTCTTTTAAAAAAAGCTGCCTTAATAAAGTTAATTTGTAAATTAGGTGTAGACTATGACTCCAGCCCAGAAAGACAGAACCCTTTTATCCAAGCTCCAGTCTCCCACCCACCCCCACATCCACCCATCCCCAGCCTATAACATTTTGCCTATAAAATGCCTTCTGGAAGCTCTATGTTTTGGGAGGAGACAAGGAAATGGTTCCTCTGCAAACAGCTTGGCACAAAATAAACCATGCAAACTTTCCTGAAATGTAAGGGTATTTGTCCTACCAGAGGTAAAACCTGCCTGCATTTTGAAATGAGCATGCTGCAAACTCACTTTGCCCATCTTGGGTAAAAGGATTATTTGCAGAGGTGATTGGAGAAAAGGCAAGTCAGGTCAGTCACTTCTCTGCACACCAGCGCTGTAGCTGCCAGTGGTGACTGCCTAAGCAAACTGGAAACAGTACACCTTGTTATTTTTCCCCTCTTTCATTAATATTCATATGTGAATCCCCTGGGAAATGCCCGAAGTGCATAGGTGTTACAGAATAGTGCTCACTGGTTCTTATTAGTGTATGTAAGCATTAAAGCAGGTACTTACCAGGGGTCCAATCCAAGAAGACCACTGCAGTCTTCTCCCTTAGTTAGTAAGCATTTAGTGACTCTTGCATGAATTTTTATTTACATTTTGCATCTTGAGAGAGAAAAAGTCATGTATTCAGACATCGACTCTTAACACTTCACTTCTACTAGAAATTTCAATATTCTTTTGGAAGCAGATCCACATGGATTCATAGGATACTAACTGCATTTCTGTTTTTAACAGAAAAGAGTCCATCTGCGGAGCAACTGTAAGGTGGTATTCCAATAACCTCTTCCAGCCATCTGATCTGGGTAGTAAAGGACAGTTTTAGGCTCAGGCTTACAAAATTGGGTGCTTTCACATCACACAACCATTTTTAGGTGTTTGCATAGAGCTGGTAAGATCATACTGAGTGCTGAGCATGTTCTGATCCCATTCCTGTTTTGCTGGGCTGTTGCAGCACAGGTCATAGCCTTTGTTGCCTGCCTTCTCCACCAATCATTGCAGGCAAGTTTTATCTGTCTGTCCTTATGCTTAGGGTCCAGACCCAACACCCCATGCAATCTATGTGGGCTAAAGAAACACTCCATAAACATAAAGCCAAGAATTAAAGTCTTAGCAAATTAAAGAGTTATTGTTAGTCCACTTACAATCATGCTAAGACTTATAGTCCAAATTAGCTAATTATTGCAGCTCATACAATAACGATATAATTAAAACTACTGTGCACAATATTATCTATGCCTTTCTCTGTTATCATGCTCACCTTTCCTCTGGGCTCAAAAGTCAGTAATATCAGTCTTCTTTAGAAAAAGCAATGGTTGGTTATAGTAAATTGTCAGCATCCCAAGTTCTTTGCCATGATTACAGTGCTAATATTTATGATTTCTTCTTCCTCTTTGCCAGGAGGACAATGATGTTGTGCATTTCTTCCTCCTCACTTTACGGCTGCTGGGTGTCCTTTTTTTATGTTTGCTAATACTCTGTCAACTTGCTCCTTCTTTGTTGGCTCACAGTTCCATGTTGTATCTCAGTTTACTGCATGTTATAGGCTTTACCTATGTTGCAGACTTGTTCTTTGTTCTCCTTGTTAACCCACAAAATCAATTGACACAACTTCTAAGGCTTCATTTCTTTGGTGACCTCTGCTTGCCAGTTTGTGTCTATATTCCTGAGGCCTCTGTTACTGTCCTGTGCTTGAATTTTCAAGACCTCCACTGTCATCTTGTACTAGTATTTTGGGAGGCCCAGAATGCCCTCTTTTTTTTTTCCCCATATCCTTCAAGATGTGGTTTCCAGATAATTTAACTAATGCTTCATTAACACAGCCTAACCACCTGTAGCCAATATCTACTTGTTTTGGCAGTATCACTGGTACATTATTAAAATTACCTAATAACTGGGCAGAACACCTCTCATTTCTTAGTTGAAAGCATGACCAGAAAGTACCACGCGAGGCTGGCAGGAAAAAGCCCTAATAGAAGATGCTAAATTGATCTTTTTTACACACTCCACAAGTGATGTATAGGAGCATAGGCCATACACAAATCCGCCTAGATACAGATTGGACTAGGAAAGAATGTGTTATCTCTATCTATAATGATATATATATCCTTCCATTTCTATATCGTAGAACTATAGCTGACAGTAACTTTCAAGCAAAAGTAACTATGAGGGAGTGTTCCTGGATGTCATTCATAGCAAAACTAGCATAATGGAATAAAAATATACAGGCTCCTAGCGCACCATTGGAAAACATTATTTTTGTGTGTTTGGCGTGAGTTTCAACAGTCCAATATCTGAAGTCCTTTCTCATTCCTGTCAGAGACACTCCTGGGTCAACTTGCTTAACCAACCCTTGCTTCATTGCTCTACCACTGCTACACTAGTTTTTCTATATTACCCTCTTGAGAGGGGCAGGGAAAGAAGAAGGTCTAGAACTGTGAGCTTCCATTCATTTCTTTTCAGTTACCTAGAAAGAAGTTGTTGGTAACTTGACATATGGGAAGTATGTTAGGCTTAAAGAGCTGCGAACTTTGGATAGTTTTGAAAAAACTATGGTTAAGTGGGAACAGCTGTTTTGCATGGAACTAGCAGATCAGCTATTTTAACAAGAGAAAGTCATCTTCCTGTTTAATAGGGGTGGCAAGCAGAACCAAGACTCTTTGCCTTAAACTTTTTAGATTGTATTTTTCATCCACTTTATTTCTGTAGTTTCTGTGACCTGTTAATAAACACTGAAGCCTTTTTAGGCAACTCAACCAGTGTTCCACTGGAAAGTTGGCAACTCGGAGGGGACATACCAAGGGCAGATGCTGGCACTGAAGAAGAATTTGCCTATTTTACTTGATACACCAGGTGTCGTTTAAATGGGAACTGTTTTATCAGTCACTATATTATGGAAGCAAGATTCAGGAAAGGAATATGCTTTTGCAAGGGAAAAGTTCTTGGAAATTGACCGCTGATTGAAGAATATAGCCAAAGCTTAGAAGGAGGAATTTCCTGCAGCTATGAAAGAAAACTGGCTACCAGGCAAAGAATCTAGCCTTGATCCCTACTAAGTCAGTAGCAAAACTGTTGCCAACTTTGATGACAGTAAGACTATAACCATTAGGGGTTAAGCAGCAGTATATATATATAGATTTAATACATGAGGAATGTCCAATCTGGAATGATTATCATCCCTCTAATAAGGGGTTCAAATTGCAGCGATCCTGACTCAACCTCTCATCTGCCAAAAACAGATAAATAGAGAATTATGGATTTCATTGCATCTGGCTGTTTCTCATGAAACCAAAGTCCTGCCCACTCAGCTTGGGCACAAGTGATCCCACAAAGGATGGTACATTTTGTAAGAAGTTGGGAGACTGCCCAAGGGTTGTCAGCCAAAATCTCCCTTCCTTACTGTTGTTACATAACATGCCATTAGCATCTGCGTGCTCCTGCTACTCACACAGTTCCCAAATGTGCTCAGTCCTTACTCAGGCAAAGTCCCTTGAAGGCTACATGAAGCTTTGCCTCCATAATGACGTACCTGGGGCCTTCTACTAACAGAAGAGACACCATGTCAGTGTATGCCCAGAGATAAAATGCTATATCAGTAGTGTACTACACAAATATACATGCATTAAATACAGCTTCATTCTTGAAAAAATGGCAATGGCACAATGCAAAATGGCTGGGACTACATACAGTTATTCATATTTATTTATAAAGACCAGAAACCAAAAGGCAAAACCTCACGAAAAATGTAAGTTATTCTGTGATTTCATGTCTCTAAAATCTTAAGTGAGCTAAAATAATGAAGAAAGATCAAAGCTAGATTATTTTCACTGAGTGGTGGCTTAAAGAGATGGTAAGCATTACACTTCTGATGGAATGGGTGACTTTACCACTACAAACTCCAAGTGATCAATAAGGCAGTATTTCCACAGAAGGATAGAGGGAGTTCATCCATGCAATCAACTACCAGAGGCTTGGAGGACAGAATTTACAAAAAGGAACAATCATTCCTCTTGTACGTACCAGCTTATCAGTCTTTGGGATAGATCCAATAAAAAGATTTGAGTTTTTAAAATGGGATGTAGCCTTACGAAGGAACTTCAAACTAAAGCTGCAAATAACTTTGCTCAACTGCTGTTCAACCCTAATTTCCAAAGACACTTTCTTGCTTAGCTGTAAAGCTTTTCTGCTGTCACATTGGTCTGTGTGTGATGTCCCTCCGCAACATTCTGCAAGCGCACATTTTTGAATACCCTAGGTAGTAACCTAGTCTTTACAGAAACAATTCAATGCTTAGTTCACACCTGTGCTTGGTTGGGATCCAAAACTTTGATGTTCTTCTGCCTAATTTTCCTAAAAGGCTTGCCCCTGTAGACATCTACATAGTCTTGAACACTGGCAGGATCTGGACTGTACAAAATGCAGCTGTGGCCATCGTACTCTTTCAGACATTTGCTCCCTTGCTTCCTTTATGTGAGGATGTACGGCAGTAAACACCACAGTAAAGGTTCAGTTGTGTAGGAACACTTTTCACTGCTGAGCATTGCCATTGTAAACATGAGATCAATCTGAGAAGCGGGAAGTAGGAGCACGATATTGTCACCTGGTGCAGTAGTGCTAATCAAGGGAGAACTGTGCTCTGGCCCCTGCTTAGAGCACTGATTTTGTATCTTACAGAAAGAAGTACAGTTTCCAGTGCTGTGATGGGCACCCCTCTTAGTGTACTCACAGCCAAGTTCAAGCACACTTGTCCTTCTGACCCCATGAATCTCAGATGCTTTTCTCTACTGCTTCCAAAGAGTGGAGTATGAATGGCGGGTGGCCCCCACCAATGTAGCTGTTAGCCCGATAGGGAATTTTTTCCTGGTGACACAGAAGCCACCATCACTGAATACCTAGACGGAGGAGGGAACCGAATCCAAGTCTCATTTTCTAATTGTTAAGCTAGTATACAAAAAAAAATTGCCAGCACTTCCACTTTAAACAAAACTTTTCATTTCTCTGTAATAAAGGATGTCAGCACCTCTCTTCACAGCTGAGGTTCCCAAGTGGTTAGAAGTGCCACTGCTGTTCTGAGGTAGCCTTCCCTGAGGTCAGAAATGGTCCCGATATAAGACTCACTCTATTCTGAATGTCCCCTGTTGGCTAGCTTCAGGCAGCCACGGGCTGGCCATGCTGGATTTAGGCTGTGCTCTCCTCAGTCTGCTGCTTCTTCTGGATCCCATTAAGAGGTGCTTAACTTCCCATGGAGCCCAACACGGGTTCTGGATTCCTCTCCTGTGCGTAATATCTGACACATAATCAGAAACAGATCCTGGCCTAAAGCTCTAGCCAGCCAAAAATTGAGAAAAACAGATTGGCTGACATTCCGCCAGGGTTATACTCTCACAGACATACTGATGCCCATGGGATGACATAGATGTAAATTAATTTGGCCCTGGTATGATCACTTGCAGTTGAAACCTTCAGTTGTTTATAATGAAGTTGTAGTGGATTTTATGAAACATATGGGCTTTCAGATACCTCACATTGTGACAGCAATTAATGTTTCTGCTTACATGTTTTGGTGAAGCTGGAATTACAGCACCACGACAGTCAGCTCTTATAGTAAGACAACAGTTCTCCAAAGATTAACTTCTTGAAACGTCTGAAGCAGTACATACAAATAAAGGGGAAAAAAAGCCCCAACACAACTTCAAATAAATATCCTGCTAAGTATAAGGAACCAGATCCTCAGCTAACATAAACCTTTTAAATAGAACAGATTTAAGCAATTTACAGATACTGAGGATCTTTACTCCAGAATAAATAGAACTGAAAATAATGATTCCTTTTTTCCTACTCCCTCCTTCTTCACAATTCATTTTGTTTTGATCTTTCCTAAGGACTGATACAAAAGCAATTGTCTCCTTGGGTTAAGTGTGCAACAGTCACAGGAATCCAGGGCTTTTCTCAGCAAAGGGGAAAAAAAGAAACTTTGAAGCTACCTACAGCTTCAAATAATCTCCTTCTATTAAAAAACATGGGGGTTAAAAAACACCTGACCTTGCAGGTAGGTACTTCTGAGCTGGGCAGTAAAGTGATAAAGTCCATTTCTAAGACAGATGAGGAAATGCACAAGATGATTATTTGTATCAAGCCAAAGAACACATTTAAACCACTGTGGCTGAGCAGATTTATTTACCTATCTAATTTTACCTCTGTGTGCCCCATTAAGATACTGCGGTGAAGAGTATTACACAGATGCCCTGATTCACTCAAAAATTAGGGCCTGGACATACAAGCCACTGGGATGCAAAGAACACAGCCAAGCTCTCATTGACTTAACAGTAAGAAGAGGATAGTATACCATGGTCTGTCCTTCTGCCTCGACTTGCAACCCCACACTTCTGTTGAGACTATGCTCTTAGTTCCTGAATTTGTGTCAATTATTCTATCAAGGATGAAGTCATTGAATCTGAGGTCATCTAAGCCAGGCCCTTACCTGCTCCAGACTGGCAGAACTCTTCTTACTTCAGCCAAGCTGGGACAGTCAAGGGTGTATGAAAGTAAGACTGGTAGGGCTTCTGGAGAACTCCTGTCTCTTTTGCTATTGCACACATCCCTCCCATAGAATACCATTCATAAACTGGAAACTCTCCATCTTAGAATTGACTCAGTTTTCTGGCACCGACCTAATGTGCTGGAAAGATGTTCCAGAGTCTGACTACTCTGTTGGTTTGAAAACGTGAAGTAAAAAGGCACTTGAAAATAGCAAAATAACAGTGGAATGAAAGGGGGGGCCAAAAACCTCCATTATATCACTTGAGTTTGCTTCCAAAATAAAGTCTCTAATTAGTAGGCATTGGCCCAGCTGGTATGTAACTATTGCCATTTCTTTAAATAGAGTGAAAAATTGATACTGTGTCTCATCTAAGTTTTTCCAGGCATTTTAAATGTAATTGCGACACCTGAAAATACTTTGCCTGCCTCACTCGTTGCTTGAAGATACATGACCATGTAAGGGACTGATTGCAATTTGACCTGTTACCAGACGCTAGCAGTGTCACCGCAGCAAACCTCTTAGCCTCCAGCAACCATCTGCTTAACCTGCTCCATAGTGGATTACCTTAAATCACATCACCTTGCATTTTGCTAAGCAAAACATATAAGACCCATGCGATGAATGAAGAAGGTTTTCTCACAACTTATGCACCATTTCATGACATCTTAGCCAGATGGGTATGTTGGAATTAGTTTATGAAGAGCAGAAGTTGGGGTTTTTTTGAGAAGTGTATCTGCAAGATTACGTCGCTTTGCTGCTGAGTGTTGTTTTGTGGTAGAAAGGCCGCTGCATTCTTTCCAGTGCCAGTACCCCTACAAAATTTGGTGCATGAAATAAAAATCTTCATCAATATTATATATTAGTGGCATGACATGCAAAAGCTAGATTCTTTTGTTTAAACCTCAAAATAAGCACCAAATCCTTGCAAAACACTGTGACAGAATTAACTGGACAAAAATAGTTTCCTGGGATCTGAAGTTACAATGGCAGCCACTTAGCTGAATACAAGTGAGAAACAAGAGATGTGATCTTTCATCCCAAATAAGTAAGGTTTTACCAAGTAGAAGCTAAAATAATGTTAAAGTAGTGCTTGTTTAATAATATTATGTTGTTAAATAAACCCTAAGGTTGCTAATTGCCTTGTAAAAGATAGGCTTTCTCACAACTGTTTTTGTCTTACTGTACTTCAGAACCAAAGTGTGCTGCAATAGCAAGTACCAGGGAAGCATCCTTTGCCTTTGACGTGCACTTTTGAAGCACCAAGATGATCCCAGTTAAAATAACCTTCAATTCCTGTACTTCTAAGATCTAATTTTTGCGTTTCACTTGGCTTTTAAGCAATCCCTGAAATCTCACATGCCCTTGAACTTCAGCATGAGGCTAAAGTAGCAATTTAAACTTTGCCTTCCCAACACTGACCTGCCTCCATTCCTCATCCTGCAACAGAAGGATCATGGCTGGGGCAGGAAACTGCAAAACCTGGGGCAGATTCAGCTCTCTGGGGTTGCTCACATGCCAAAGAGGAGGGAGCTGCCCTTTGCTCTTCAGGCAGCTGTGGCCACTGCAGCATGGCCCTAGCCAGACCTTGCTGGGCCTGTGGCTAGACCCTGCCCCATAACCAACATGTCACCAACACACCCATTAAAAAAAGAAAAGAAAGAAAACCCCAAAACTGACTCCATGTGCTCTGGATGCTGCAAGAAATGGCCCTGACCTTCCCCTCCCTCCATCCCCACGTATTTTGGCCTCTGGCAAGCGTGGCCTGTGACCCTCCCTGCACACCCGGCTGCTCTGCCCACCGCCCCCCCCCC
>NW_010972670.1:278948-300209 GCF_000737465.1 Haliaeetus leucocephalus
CCCCCCGACGCCCCTCAGCTGCATCCCCAACCGTTCCTGAGGCTTTGGTGAGGGAGGCAACCCCCTCAGCCTGCCTGCTCCCCGACCAACACCTCTTGGCTGCCCACCGCCATATTCCCCCTGTGCCTATCCATAGCCCCGCTGTGTAAATGATTGTGGCACTGAGGTATTTTTTGTTGTTGGTTTTGTTTTTTTTAATATCGGTGTTTTGAAGGCGCAACGGTCCACACGTTGTTTTTAATCCCCGCGAAGGGTGCCGGGGGTGAGCGGTACGCAGCTCGGCGAGGCCGCCCTGCCGCCTCACCGCCTCAGACGACGGGCTGCGGCAGGGCTTGAGCAGGGCCGCCCCTCACGCCCAACCGGGCCCGCGGAGTGGTGGCAGGAGGGGAGGTTGCGGCGCGGACAGCCGTGGCGGAGGGGGCGCTGTCAGGCCGAGCCGCACTGCCGGCGCCGGAGGAAGGCCGCGCTTGGCCGGGCGCGCCCCGCCCGGGAGGGGAAGTGAAACCGAAATGCGCAGCGGGGAGGGGGCGGGCGGCGTCAGCCTCGCCGTCCGCCGCGGCTCTGGCCGCCGCCCCGATGTCCCACAGCGCGCGAAGGGGACAGCAGGAGGAGGAGGAGGAGGAGGAGGAGGAGGAGGGGGCGGAGGAGGGAGCGGCGAGGGGCAGCCAGGCGCGGCCCAAGAGCCATCTGGAGCCGGCGGCGAGCGGTGGCAGGACCCAGGACCGGCATGAGAGGAAACGGAAGAGGCAGGAGGCGCAGCAGCTCCAAAAACTCCAGCATCTGGAGTCCTTGTAAGGAGCGGAGGAGGGGAGGCTGCCCGAGGGGCCGGAGGGCGCGCAGTCCCCAGCTCCGCTCCGAGCCGCCCCCCCCGCCGGCATTTGGGGCTCGTTCCCAGTGCAGGGTTGGGGTTTTGGGAGTGGGGGGGTGTTGTTGGTTGTTTTTTTTGTTCCCCCTCCGGCCCCGCGGAAAGCAGGGGCCCATTCCCTTCTCGCAGTTGCTGCTCCAGCTCCGTCAGATTTTAAAAACAGGGCCCGTGCTTATAGAGAAGCAGCTCTGTGTTTCAGTCGTGTACCTGCTGCCTCTCTCCGAGAGCAGCCAGCCTCCCCGGTGGCTCCGGCGACCCGAAAGCCGCTAAGGCGGTACAGCAGCATCCCGACAGGGCTCCGGGGCCACTCTTTAAACTGCTTGGGCGCTTCATAAGGATTTGGGGGCGGGCGGGGGAATGGGTCTCTTCCAGGTTCCTAGAAGTCTCGTAGGTTGCAGTGTAGAAGCAGAGGTTGTTCAGCCGGTTTCCACTAGGATGGATTAAAAAAAAAAAAAATAGAAAAGGTTTGAGATCTGCCTAATGACTTCATCAGTAGCCTGCGGTGCTGTAAAAGGTTTACGCTATTTCATTGGAAGAGGTTTAATAGAATAAAAAGATCAGAAGGTTCACAAGAACGTGATTTTTTTTTCCTTTCCAAGTGGAAGTAAAATTCTGTTTGTTATGAAATGCACTAAACAGCACTCAAAGTTATTGTTATAAATATCTGTTCATAGTGCGTTGGCATGTAACTCCTACGCACATGCACTTTCTCAGTTGCTGTGCTCAATGTAGCACCTGCTTGCTATTTGGATTTTAATAAATTTTATATATACTATTAACTGCAGAGCAATGCTGCAGGAAAGGTGGTACTTTGGTCCATAAGGTTCTGTCTTCAGGTTTAATACAGAGAAGAAGATGAAATTATTATTATATACTAGGTTTGGCTGGCAAAGCTAGATGTAAGGAACTCTCTGACTTGACATTTTCAGCCAAGTATGTCTCTTTACTCCAGCACTGCTGAATCATAAATTTGGATCAGTGAGATCTTGGGGAGGGGTGCTACAGAAAGAGGAGAGAATTATGCATTTATGGTAACTGAAGCTGAATTGGATGTACCACACATCCCTGTAAAGCAGTGCAAAGAAAGTAGTTGTTCCCCCACAAGAATATGAATCTGAATGGTGTTTGCAAGAGATGTGTGTGGTGTTACGACAGACACTCTGTCTCAGCCTGCTTGCATCCAGGTATCCGTGTTTTGCTATAGTTCTTGGTGATTATTGATAAAGTAAAATTTAAGGGAAAATATGAAGGTTTTAACTCTATACCATTGAAATACTGTATTTTCTCAATCTATTTGTCTGTGCTCAGCTGCAGAGTAACAATATTTCTATTGCTTTTCAGCTATGAGAAACCTCCCCCAGGGCTAATTAAGGTTGGTAAATATATTGCAGTAAATTTTTAGCATTACAAGGGATTTTCACACAACCTGTCTTTTAATCTTAAGTGTCTACGTTACCTGTATAAGTTGCAGAGAAAATTAGATGCTTCCAGGGGAAAGCTCAGAGCTCCTCACTTACAGACCAGCCTCTTTGACTTGGTGAATCCAGAGTGAAATGCCCAGAACTGGACAGGATGATACCAGTTCTTTCATCACCTCTTAATACGCACACTTAATGCAGTATTTAATAGTGCAGATAGAAGGGAGTCATTTATGGTGAAGCAGATTTTCAGTTTGAATGGCATCTTTTCAGGATTCTTTTCCATTGCCTATGCTCAAATATTTGTGTAAAAATACTTTAATAATGATCATTGCTTTTGCCAAGTTTATATACCTAAGCCATAATCTAGTGCTTTTAACCTAAAAAATACTGCTCTGTGTTGTAAAGGCTGTTTTAAATCATTATGTCTTGTTAGCAGGAAGAGGAAAAAGAAGTCTCTCCTTATCTGTTAAGTTTTCATTTATATTATTTATTTAAATAAATTACTAAAATACACGGGAAGGAATGGAATTAATATGGCAATAAAATTCAGACTGGAAAATTCAAGGGTGAGGGAAAAAGAAAAGTACTTAATGCTGTTAAAAGGGTCAGGTGTTTTGGATCCTTTATGTGTTACAAGAAGAAGAAATGTTACAGGGGGAATAGGTTCCATATTAAGTGAAGGCCTGCACACTTGGAGTATTAATTTTTACAAAGTTAAAAAAAAAAGTGATTTTATTGTCCTTGTCTTTTTCTATAGGAGAATGAAATAAAACCAGAAGACTGCATACCTGATGTACCAGGCAATGAAAGTGCACGAGAATTCCTAGCACATGCCCCAACAAAAGGGCTTTGGATGCCTTTGGGAAAAGAAGTCAAAGTCATGCAGTGTAAGGCTGAAAATATTCCAGATGTCATTGGACCTTCATATAGCCATCCGTATACTCTGGGGGAGGGCAGAATGTCTGGTGGACAGATGACAAGGTCCACGTAGATTGGCATCACATTGATACAAAAGCAACGGGTATCTTGAAGGCTGTAATAGCCTTGCATTTTATGGATGTTACATTTATCAACATAATATTTGTATCTCTCTGTTCCAACAAATCAAAAATACTTTGCATAAATATGGGGGTTTTTTTCTTTTCTTCTTCTGATCTGGCTCAGAGGTGGAATTCACTGCTGCTTCTCTTTTTAAAGGTTGGAGGTGTAAACGTTATGGACACAGAACAGGAGATAAAGAATGCCCATTCTTTATTAAAGGCAATCAGAAATTGGAACAATTTAGAGTAGTGAGTACAAATACTGTAGTATTATTGCTTGTATTTTTTAATACTGATGATGCATAATCTTGCAAGTGAAGAGAAGCCTGTTAGATGATGCTTTATTAAGGACTTTTCCTCTGTCTGTACTATAATATGGATGCCAAAAATCTTCTAATAAAGAAAAATAGCTACAGATGTGGTTGGATGTTTGACTACTTTGCAGAAAATCTGCTCTTCAAGAGGAAAATTAGTAATTTTTACATTTAAATTGGAAATCTTCAAGAACCTCTTTCAACCATTACATTCAGTTTTTGTGATTAAAATGTCAACGTAATAAAAATTGTTTAGCCAAGCTTGAGCTGCCCATATTGCAGCTGCTTCAGGCCTTCCACTTTTACTGTGAACAGTCACATCATGAAGCCTGTTGTCTAGGTCTGTAATCCAGTAGTCTACAAGTCTGATCTCTTGCTACATGAGGCTACATCTCAGTTCTGCAGATTCTTTCTGTGTGACCTCTTTAACTGTTCCTGTTGCTCTGCATTGTTAACCTATATTTCAAGCTGTCATCACTTTGTGTTGTATGTCCTCATTTCTATCCTTGAAAAATGTAATCTGGGCTCATTCTGTCCAGATACTGGACTCGTACCGATTGTATGCTACTGCAAAGAGTATTTTTAGCCCTCTCCCATGACCAGATATTCTTCATTTTTCCTCAGGCTTCTTCTCTGTTGCATCAAACTCTTGCTGTACATCCAACGCCCTTCATGGTGCATTCCCAACACCTTTATTTGCTACTGAAATTTTAACTCCCACCTCTGGTCTGCATCTGATATCTCCTCTCTGTTGAACTTGTTTACTTAATCTTCCAACAGAAACGATCACCCCATCTTTTTGCCGCATTCTTGCATGGCATAAGCTCACCTTAAATGTCTGCAAAGTTTATTTGCTATCTTCCTTCACAACTATCTTTTGCTGCAATGCCTGTTTAATTTTAAAATAACCAATTTAAGAACCAATAATGGTAGCACATAGCATGCTAGGACAACTCCAACTTCATTATCCGTTTGTCTTATACTGCTTGCTCCTTTATTCCTGTGTGTTTGTATCCAAGTTTTTAAAATATGCTGTAAGGGCACAGCTCATTACTTTGAACTTCAATATTCCACCTCTGTCTAGCTATTCTTGTAGTATTTGTATGGGGTTCTCTTAGTTAACTGTGATTGGAGAGGGCAAGAGGTAGTATATACCTAAGGAGAGTCCCCTTCATTGGTGATGTAACTAGATAAGCTTTTGCTAAAGTAAGAAAAACAGTTCAGATTAACAATATTAAGTCTGAGAGCATACTTGTGAATCAAGAGCTTGCTAAGTGTATTTCATCTTTTGATAAAAGCCTCTTGCATTGTGTTGCTTTGGTTTATTTTTTTAGGAAATAAAACAGTCAGTGATAAATACTTTTATTTACCAACACTGGATTTTCTGTTTTCCACTTTAAAGGCACACGAAGATCCAATGTATGATATAATAAGGGAAAATAAACGTCATGAGAAAGAAATGAGGTAAGTGTGTCTCTGTAGGAAACTGCATTTTCAATTTGGTTTTCTTTTGATAACATGATACTAATGTAGAGGTGAAATTCTGATAGAAGCTTACCCTTATCTCAGAACATTTTTTTAGTGACCGTTTCTTTATGTTGGCAGAGACTAATGCATTTCTACTTTCTCAGTAATCACTCAGTAATACTTCCTACCTCTTTAATTCTATTTGCTTCTATATTTTTTCCCAAAACAAAGTTTAAAGAGGAGTCATATTCAGTTACACAATAATATTCAGGTACTTGGGTTTAGTTTTGGTTTAGGCCTAAAAAAACAGTTTGATTTTTTTTTTTTTTAATTTCACTGACTTCACTAAGGTGTTTTCAAAAATTCAGTGCATCAAAGTACCTTCAGTAGACACAAAGGGGTGGGTTTAGAAAGCTAGTTCTGGGCACCTGATGGTGTTCCTCATGTAACGTTGATATTCAATATATAAAGCAGCAGAGTTTTTAATGCTTTCTTACTTGAACTGCATCAGTGAGGTAACTGAACAAACTATAGGTAGCCCATAGACTAGTACTGCTGGTGTGGGTGCGTTGCTTTTTTTTTTTTTTAAAAAAAAAAAACAACAACAAACAAATCCTTGGAGCAGGTACTGAAGACAACAATAAAATAAGCAAATAGTTTGTCCCCATTTGCCAGTAATCCATGAACGTTCAAAGGAAGAGTGCCTGTCAAAAATACCTCTGCATCTAAAGTGGAGTGTACTCCATCAGCTTCACTGACATCATCTATGGATCAGCAGGACAATGAATATCAAAAAATCATAATCCCAATATGTATCTGTGTATGGATAAGCATAGAACTTATTATGGTGGCCTGCTGATAGCTGTTGCCTCATTGTTTTGCATACATAAATATTGGCCAATAAGCTAGTCTGCCTTTGATATCCCGTGGGATGGAAAGTCCCTGAGAACAGAACATCTTCTTGTCTCAAAAGAGGTTACTTTTATCAGTCTGTGAAAATTGTAATGGGTGTGTAATTCAGCAAAAGAGGAAGTATTCCCCTGCCCTTTGCATGCAGCTTCCATTTTTCAAGGTAGGAAGGAAGCAGATGAAAGCTAGAATAAATTATTACACGTAGAGAGCTAGAAAAGATTCTCATTCACATGTTTTAAACTCAGGATACAGCAACTGAAGCAGCTCCTGGAGGACTCTACCTCCGAAGATGATGATGATAGCAGTGATGACAGTGATGAGGATGAAGGTGGCAGCAGCTCCACTTCCTCAGAATGTAGAGATAAACACAAGAAAAAAAAGAGAAAGAAGGAAAAGAAAAAAAAAGAAAAGAAGAAGAAGAAAAAGAGAAAGCGTAAATCATCTAAATCTAATGAGAAGTCAGAATCTGACAGCAGTCAGCTGCTGTATGTTCCTTGACCCCTACTTGCAAACTGCAAGGAAAGATCCAAAGAATGAGGAAGAAACCACCAGAAAGGGCTTTATTAAAAACTCAGAACATACAGATGGTTACACACAGCATCCTACACTGGATGTCCCTCTTCTGCCCCTCTGCAGTGCTGCAGCCAGAAAGAAGAGAGCTGCATTAAACAATACTCAATCAACCATATCTTTATGCTGTAAAACCTGTGCTAAAGGTCATCTGTCTTAGTCAAATCAGGCCTCTGCATTGCTGTGAGTATGAGCAGGAAGCAGTGACTACCAAGGTATTGCCAACAAATCTGCAGAATTAGTAGACTGTCTATGAAGTGTCTTTTCTCCGTGAAGTTTTTTATTATATACAAGGCCTCATTGTAATGGGACTGCTGTTTGCACCATGCAGAGCACTGAGAGTTCACTTGCAGTGCTTTTATTATAAGCAGGTTGTACTGTATTTTTTGTTCTCTGCATACTGCCTATATGCTGAAGTTCAGCGTACTTATCCTGTATTGGCAGCTAGGGAAATAAAGAGCGCTGTTGAACGGGGAAAGAGTTAATCAAAGGGATTTACTTTAAGACAAAATTGCAGTGTCAGCAAGACTTGGGTTTTTTTGTGTAGCAAAATCTCAACATCATCACCGTTAATGTGCACAGTTCTGTAAGACCAAACCATAGGAGTGGGAGCCAACTGTAACAATGTTAGATGTTCAACTTTACTGTAAGGAGGTGGTGGTTTTAGTTATTCAAAAAGGGGGTTTTCATGTTAGAAATGGAAAAAGATTAATTTCTACATATACTTCAGTATCAGTTGTTTTGATACATTGGAGGTTTTTTTTCCTTTTAAAAAGGCTTGGGGAAATAAATTCCAACTTATTTTTTATGTTTACTAGATTCTATGTAATAATATTTTATGAACCATCCCACAAGAATATAAATGTATAAGGCTTTCAAAATGGTTTTCAACTATATGCGCATAAGCCACAGAACAGTAGTAAAGAACTTGTAAGCAGGAAGAAGGGAAAGTTTCGTGTACTTAATTGACCTTGTGGACTGACCACACTTTTCTTTTAAATAATCTTGCAGACTCGACTAAGAAAGATTGAGGTAGCTATAAACTGCATTAGAGTAAACATCTCTTTTTGAAACCTCAAGGTACAGTGGTACAAAGCTGTGATTTAAGGACCTAGATGATACATACTGGTACTTTGCAAAAGGAGAAAGAAAAATAGGTCTGCTTTGAAAGGAGTAGGAAGGACTTATATAGAACTTAGTCTCTGTGTTTATGCTTATATTGGAAAAAAAAAAAGCATGATAAAGCTTTAACATTAGTAGAGTGAACATTAACAGTGAAATCAAGGAACCATAGACTAAAATGCCTTTTTTTTTTTTTTCCTCCTGAGAGCTTTGGAAAAAGAGGACAGGGGAAAGTATACATTAAAATGTGTTTTCTCCCTCCTACACGTCTAAGAGTCATTTAGTAAAAATGACACACCATTCCTTGCCAGTCATTCACAATACGTTCTGGGGAAAAACAAGGTAGTCAAGGCCTACTTACAAAAAGATCCTTTATCTTATTCCCAGAGCTTGAATGTGGAGTTGTGTTTTATCCTCCAGTATTATTTAGTAAATCTCCCTGTGATTTACTGGTGGCTCCTGATAGTTCCCTGTATCAGCATCATCATTGACAAATTCAAAGCTCCTGGCTCTTCCACCAGAAAAAGATTTAACATCTGAAATAGCACAAAGAGATTTATAATGGACTGGTTCTCTGCATTGCCACATTTGCTGCCGAGAAAATCCATGTGTTTATAGCACTAGTAATTGTTGGACAGATGCTGAAAGCCACAGCTACTATTCACCTGATGCATTCTAAGAGAATTCTTACTCAAGTTTGTCTAGAGCAGAGCTAACCTAAAGATGTCTTCAGTTACTTCAGCTTTTCTCATTTCAGATTCTTCTGAAGTTTGGTTTAATAAAAACAAATTCAGTTTTTCCTTAGTCTGTCATCCCATTCCTTGTTAATGGGTCCTTCCCATTTTACCTACCAGGGTTTACTATTTAAACAATCCAGAAAAATACCATAAAAGACCATTTCTAACTTGTATCAAATGCAATTTAAACATTTGAGATACCAAATCACTGTTCTGTGCCAGACTAAAGGTCTGTTTATACCAGTATGTGTTTCTACTCATGGTCAATAGCAGATGCCTACACAACAAAGCAATGCAAACTCTAGTGGCATTATTTCTATTATTTCACTGAAATGTTGTCTCAGCCCCTACTGCTTGTAGTGCAGGTACTTTGAATCATAGGTTATATCTTAGTAGCCTTGGATATATTTTTTTTCTTTTACATCCAGTTACTTATTGTAAACTTTGCAATTTCCTTTGGCAAGGAACTCTACAGATTAATAATTAATTGGTGAAGAAACATAATTTGCTTTCACACTGCTTCCTACTAGTTTCATTTCATGAACCCTAGTTCTTGTACTGGAAGGCATGTGAACAACTGATTTATATTAATTTTCCCCATATCATTCCCAGTTTCATAAGTCTCTATCATATCCCATACATAAAGATTATAGTAGGTCTTTACTGAAATTCAGAAAAGTAGAGCCAGTTTCAAAATTAAAGCTGATGGTTTCAATAGAGTAAGATTTCTAGTAATGCTGACTGGCAGCCAGCGCTGGGGTGCTGAGAAACATGATTCATTTCATCATTTAGCATTTTAAACAGCACCAAAGCTGGCATTTAAGAGACTGTAGGTCTTTTAGAAATATGTAGACTAGAGATAAATACCAACAACCATTTATATTAATGGAAAATTATTCTATTTAGGAGTAAATCCAGAAAGCAGGATAGGAAGCTCTAGTCTTGAAAGAATGATTAGCCTTATGTTTTAAATCTTAACCATTGGACTATTTAATGTTTTTGTTTGAACAACCAAATTTTTTCTTTCAAGTGATCCTTGCCTTTTTTGTAAACATGTATATTTCCATTTGAAAGTTCTGTTGAAGCCTGAGTGGTAGTAATAGCATAATTGTGTAGTCCCACGAATCTAAGTGTGAAATGTAGCTACAACATACCTTATAAGCAATACAGCTTCACAGGTCTTCAGCTCCCAGATCAGATTATCTTAATACTCTGAACCATTCTTGTCAGAAAGATTATTTCAGCAAAAATACTGACATCTGTCTTATTTCTTTGGCCATGAAATTACTTGGGGTTTGTAGTCCTGTTGACTGAGATGGCTGGTGGCAGTGAGTTGGTCAGGAGAATCTGAGGACTCTATTTTAAAGAGTGCATTTGCTTTTCCTTGGTATGCCGACAGTTAGCATGCAATGAGTGGGTGGTTTGGTTTGGTTTTTCCACCCCCATTGGCTCCTGTTTTCCATTGTTTGATTTTAAAAGAAAGACCTGTAATGAATCTTTTCCAACATAAGGCAGAAAACAGGACATTGTAAAAGGGAAAGCTTTATGCCATCCAGGTGCTACCAAATTGAGAATTAAAATACGGAATTAAAACCTGGCAAGCCAACATAACCCCCTGCCTCCACATCAGTGATTACACCACACCCACTGTGCAACAGAGGTTGAAGCTAGATACAAATAATGATTTAGTAATTCTGAGTCACAGACAGTAAGTCTATCCAAATAAAGCTCCAAGTATGGCAGTCACAGAGGCCTCCAAGGTTTGTTACTGGTATGCCAAGCAGCAAAGATGTTCTTCAGCTGCCCTTCAGTAGATGCTGCACGAAGCATGTGAAAAATTCAAAGGCAATGCAGTACTACTACAGTTACTAGTTCACAGTACCACCAGCACTGCAGTTAATCACTGGGCAATCTAGCTTCAGTGGTAACAAAAGTTGACATATATGTGCATCTGTAAAACTAAATCTCAAATATCACTTGGCTAGTTACCTGGCCAAATAAAAAGAGCCTGGACTTTAATTCACAGCCTTTAAAATGCAATTTGTACTTCACAACCTTTCTGAAGCATGGCCGTTTTACCTACTGGAACATTAAATATAGTGTTAAGCCAGTTGACTTAAGATGTAGTCCACATGTCATCCACACTGCCGAGTGAAGAAAAAGCCAAGCAGAAGATTTAGTTTTAAGGTCACAGCACTAGTACTGTTAGAGTAGAGTACACCTCATATAACATCATCCAAGAAGTATTTCTGGAACACTAGAACATTCATGCATACTACTTTAAGCATTGGTGTGGACACATAGCATGGGTACACTACAAGACTTTAAGCAATTAGTTTAAAATAGAATTTGTTTTCTGACAAAGAGCTGTCTAAACACTCCTACTGCTACTCCCTCACATCTTGGGAGCTAGCATCACCAGGCCCTAAATTGCTTCTACAACTGGGTAGAAAGCACAGACTAGTGCAAGACCTGTGAAAGGATGACTAGCATGATCTTGGGAGTACCTGTGAAATATTAGCCATTGCCAAAAATAAGAGTGACATCTAACTGTGAGGTCATGAATATTCCTTAATCAGATAAGCAGCAAAAGACAAACAGTTAAGTCTGTCAGCAGAATTGGCTTAGTATTCAATCCCAAAGCTACACTCAAGTTCAGGGAAAAAGAAGTCAATCCTTACCTAAGAGTAATTCTCAGCTATAACTGAGACCCCTTAGGTCATCACTCATAGTCCTCAAGTTGAAGAGATTCTACCACTCATTCTGCCATCAGAATAAAGTCTATCCCCCTCCAAGAGCAGCATGTTCCTGTATTAGATATCCAAGAGCAACAGTCCTACATTTCGAGTATTAAATAGCTCCATGCTTGAAGTAATTCCCTCCCTTGTTTATTCTTTGAGGTTCTGATGCAACAGAGGTGTTGTGCAGCACAAAAGCCAAATAAGAATTCATACTCTTTATTTTCTTGCAGTGCTTAGGGTAGAGAGGAAATAACTCAACATCGCAGTGTTAAAGTGGATCCTTTCCCCTAACAGCTTGGGGTAAAGGCTATAATTACAGTAGCTCTTTAACAAGTAAGCAAGTGCTATTAAAAATAATAGATAGGGATCACCTGGGTAGGGAAACCTCAATACTCCTCACTGAGGGAAAACAGCATAACAGGTCAGACTAGTAATAGGTAGGCACAAAACTTGAATGCACTCACAGGAAATACTACTTTTATCTGTGTAGGTTAGTCTAGGGCACAGACAGAATAAGAACATTGGGAGAAGAGGCAGAAGACAAGTCCTGTCCATTGCCCCCCACCTTTTATTAAAGAAAAACTTCTTTTAGTTTCCCTGCCTTTTTCACTCACAGTACCACTTTATTTGGGAATCATCCAAGAACAGCAGTATCATGTTTTTTCTTCTCACATGGTGATACTTGAAAAAGATCACACATTTTTGAGCTATCCACCTCATCAGCCTATTTCCATTATTCATAAGATAGGTCAGCAGAGACCTAGCTTTATCATCCTAGTTCTATAAAGAGACTTTCCTGCAGTGAGTTGCCAAGGACAACTTCTACTACAGTTGATACTATCAGTAAGAAGTCAGGGAACAGGGCACACCACTGTTGTAAAAACTTCTGTTTCACCTTCAAAGTCTATCTCTCCAGCTCAGGGTCTCCACAGAAAAAGAAGGGGAGGAGGGGGGAGCATCACATCAACGCAGTGCTTTGGTTTTAGTCCTCAATCATGCATTTGAAGAGACTAAGATCTGAGGAACTGCCTTGAAACTTCAAGTCAGCACTTGACTTTATACAGCTTTAACTATATTCCTCTACACTGACAAAAACAAATCTAGCCAAAAATCCAGCTGATGGAAGAAAATCTTGTACTTATGTCCACATCATATAGACAAACTATGATATGAGATGACATTGACAGGCTTCACAGTCCTGCAGAGCTTAAGAACAGGGCAGCAGTAAATGGTATGCTATAATAGTATTGATGCACATACATCCCTGTCATAAGCTTTTTTGCTTCCATGTATAGATGGAATACAAGAAGTCTCAAAGTGCAGTTCTATTAAATTTATTATTTAAATAGTGGACATGCAAGTTGTAAAAAGGTGACTTCAGCGTTGTCCTCAGTCTTTACAGTGCTACTTCTTACCCTTTAAGAGTGCACAGCACAAAGTATACAAGAGAATAATAATTGAGTTTTGAATTTATGCAAACCTCCTATACAATTTTTTTTCCCCTCCTGCCCCAATATTTGCAGTTATCTCTTCTTATGGAAGAACTTTCTTGTTCCATGTCCTAAAGAAAAAAAAAGAAAAAAAGGAAAAAGATTAAGGTATGCATTCTCCCTCCAAATAATATATGTCAATTTGCTTCTAAAGACCGACTGGACGCCAGTGATTGCCTTTTTCTATTGCAGGAGGAGACACTGATGGTTGATACTAGAACTATGTACTCAACTTCCCAGCAAGGATAAATTCTGCAGGAATGGTGTTGGACTTCAGAATATCCCAGTATAAGGGATAGATAAGAGTTCCATATGAAACTCATAGCATATTTTCAGTGTGCTCTTGTAACTACATTGTTGAACACATCCAAGAAACACCATTTCTGGGGCAAATATAAGAAGTATTTTGGGATTATGCAAGCTTCCTGGATGGTTTTACTAAAAAGGATCAGAAATTAAAGGTTTAACACTGATGTTCAAATAATCTGACTTCAGGACTGATGTCAGTTTTGCTGCAGTTTAAGTTTTTGTTTCCAACCTTGCAAATACATGGAAGTGTAATCCTCTGTTTAATCTATGAGAAAGAGACAGACTTTAACTTGAATATTCAGTCAGGAAATACATGAGTTTGCTTAACTATGCCAGCTTGTTCTTTTCCAGAAGGAACTCCGATCTTTTAGGTAGCTTCTTGTATGTAATGACCCTTTTCAATTTATAACCTTTTCAGACTCTCCCACAAAAGCATATTTGTTATTCAACCTGCTTAATGTTTTTTTTTTTTCCCCTTCCATTGTTTTTCCCATCTTCCTCCAAAGCAGGAAGAAGTCCCTACTCCATAAAGTTGAAGTTCTTAGGAATTATCTGTATGCATTGGTGTTGTATCAAGTTACAGTACTTTGGCTGAGACAGACCTGTAGGTTAAAGAAAAGGATATACTGCAAAGTGACACAGGACTCAACATATAAAAAAGTTAGTAGAACAGTTTGAAGATCAACTAGACTAAAATAGCAGGGTTTGGTGTGTTGTTCCCCACACACCCCCCTTCCCTTAAATAAAGAGAAGGAACTTAACCTGGTCAAAGCTACAACAGTATTCATAGCAAGGTGAGTAAGTGTTCAAAGTTTAGCTTGCTTTTTTTCCTCATCTTATCTGCATACATAGCATTTGCTATAATTTCACAAGCTATCCAATATCCTTGCAGTTCAAACCAAGAACCATTAGTTCCCAAGACAGTAATGGAAAAAATGCTTATAACAGTCATTTTTGTAGCTTGTAACTGTATACCAACCTTTGTGTACACTGCTTTTGAGCATCTCCCATGCTGCTTCTTCTGCCTCACATCTTGTGTCTCTGCGTTTTGAAGGTGGCTTGCCTATTCTTTTCTTCTTTGGTTTAACCAAAGGTGGGCACCCTAAATAGCAAGATACGACTGGTGTTATTTCTCCAAAGCATAGTCTTAAAGGAAATTTAAGCTTGACTTTCCCCAACTGGTATGTAGTGTTCCTCTTTCTCCCTTCTCTCTATGTGCCCATTTTAGTGGCAGATAAAACTGACACTACATATGTCAAGCAATAGTCTTATATGTCTACAGTATTTAATCACTGTTTAACCATAATTCTGGATGCCTTTTATTTTGGTCATAACTTGGATAGGTGTAAATGTGGCAAAAAACCCAGTGAGAGTTGGGTAATTCTGCTCTAGTTCACTTTTCAAGTGTTCGAGACTATTTGATAGCTGTCCAAGTGACCCAACTCACCCATTGTCTTTAAAAAACTCAATTCTTCAGACCTGTTAAGTTGTGCACCACAGGTACACAGTTCAAGAAATCAAATTTAGCATCAATATTACTGCTAAAGCAACATATCTCATTTAGCCAAACCCCCTTACTTGCAGGGCACTTAAGATTAACTTGAAGAAACGAGTCCTAAGATAAGCAACATTTTAAAAAGGTTGTAATTTTACTAGCACTTCTGAGGCATCCATTGGCATGAACAGCATTCATAAGAAACTGATTCCTGCTTCCTAATACTGAATGTGACAGCTTCTGCAAACTACATAGGCTGGAAAAGGAGGAAGAGAAAGCAGAGAGCAACACAAAGTCCAAACATCCTCAGTATGCTGCACCATCTATGACTTGAAAAGGGAGAGGGGACATGCTAGAAGTTAAAGGTAACAATATTTTAGAACTATTTTACTGTTTTTATGAATTGCTGTAAGGAGCTAAGAACAGTGCTGCTGAAGTAAAATGTTTTCATCTTTCATAGAGCAGGCTAGTATAAAAAAAAAACACAACAATTTGAAGAAGTCTGTGGATAGGAAGGATAGAAAGCTTCCAATGCAGGAGACAAATCCCAAACCCCAACATACTCAAGCAGGAAAGCAATGCAGAGAGAGAACTCTAAGGAATACACTCTAAAGAATAGTCTGCTGGGCTGTTGATACAGGAAACCTGATGTATATTATCACTGAACTGAAGAGAGGCAAGTCATCAGTCTGTTTGGAAAATAACTTCACACTCCGTTATTTGATAGAGCAATACTGTGATACTTGAAAGCCTGTGACCCAGGAGAGTAGTAATGCTCGGACTACAGCAAATTCTACAGTTGTTCCAACAGCACTTACACCAAGAAACACCCTTGAAGAACATCTAGAAAGAGAGCTGAACTCCAAGCAGACCTTAATTGTAAAAAACCAAAAAACCCCCAAAACCACACCCCCCAAAACCCCCAAACCCACCTCCCCCAAAAAACAACAACAAAAAAACCCCGCCCAAACCCCACAAAACCACAAACAAAAACCCCACAAGCAAACCCAAAAAACACACAAAAAGACACAAAACCATTCTGCTTTGGGAGGAAAGAAAAAGATATTGGAAACTATCTAACCTTTTACTTTGTTAGAATTAACTTTGAATTGTTCATCTTTTCCTTAACCACATCAAGATGATTTGCACTCAGACATCCTTTAGCAGTAGGGGGACAAGTGTGGGTCCGTGCTAGTTTCTCTGAACATTGGCCTATATAGCTATCACACAAATTCCTATATAGGAACATATGTTCTACTCATCAAGATTAGGAACTACCACTGTGTATGCACTCCAGAGAAGCATTATCCAGGCGAAGAATTAATACTACAGTTTATGGCAGTAACAACTTCGCAAAAATAAAGGCTTTGCTTGGCCACATTAAAGCATTTGATGCTTTGATTTCCCATGGTATCTTTAAAAAAAAAGGTACCTATAATGCATCCTTATTCACATGTTTGAGTTTGAGAAGGACATAAATATACCCTGAGATGTACTGACTGACAGGCATTTCATCAATATCAGAACAATGATAATTAGTTTTACTATCTTCAAATCTTATCCCAATATCATAAGCTTGCTGTTTTGTATCATATCCTTTTGAATATTCCTTAAGAACAGAAACACATTGAGGAAATAATTTGTACCTTGGTCTTTGCTCTTGGCTGGGGATGAGAGACTACCATGTATTTGGCTGTTAAGTTTGGGTTTAGCACCACTTCTAATCCAATACTCTTCAGGTAGTATCCTCATGTTCTCCCTTAACAGCCTTCCTAGTAAAAAAAAAAAAGTTGATTTAAGATCAGTATTTAGTTTTGCTAATGTTAATATACTGTTTGATCCACAAGTCAGAGTGCAAAGCTAACTACTGAATCTAATTGTAAGAGTCTATTAAAATAAAAACATAGTTTTCTGGAGATCACAGTTGACAACAATTACAAGCTACTTTAAGTCTACAGATTTTGAACAAAGAAAATAAACTTTAAGAACACTAAGCCTGTTATTAGATCACCCTGGTTTAGATGCCTTTCACAATACAAGACTGTACTAAACAGCAGCCACTTACTGAAGTACCCACGTAACCAGTTATGACCCCTGGCTGATAACTCTGCTTAGTCTCAGTTCAGATGAATCCAGTTTCTACTAATATCTACCTTTGAGTAAATAAATTGTTCTTTTCCAGATCAAATTTAGTATAGTTTCACACTGATTTTATGAAAATACAGCAAACCTTCTGTTGCTAACAGTAACAGAACAGCAGCTACAATAAAAAAAAAATTAATGGTTTGACACCTCTTCTGCAGAGAAGTTACACAGGGTATGGCTGCCAGATTATAATGAACTTAATCTTGTTTAAACCACCTGACATGGATCTGTGATGAGAGAGTCGGAATGTTTGTATAAATTTAAATGCTGAGTTTCCAAGATATTATCAAACAATGGTAAATGTGTAGTTTAAATAACCTTCAGCTTTTCAAATGAAAAAATTGCCACTAATGTCAGAAAGTTAAGTATATCAAACTCAAAGGAGAGTTCCTGCAAAATTCTCTGCTGGTTGTGAAGATGGAGAATCCTCATGCAATAGGTAAAAAATTGCAGTGAACCCCTTTTGCCTCAAAAAAAAAATATTCTGCAGTATTTCTGGCTCTAAGCCACACCTCAAGCTACAACATTCTCCCATCTGCCCACTGGTTCAAACTACAATTTGCAACTGCAATTAGGTGTTCTTTGTGTGTGCTATTAAACAGCACTTTGTCCTCGGCAATTAGCTTACCTCCCAAGAATTTCCGTAGCATTCGCTGCTGTCCAAGTCCTTCTCTTCTTGCTGTAGGCCTCTTTCTTCCAGAATACCCATAGTCACTGTACACAACTTCATCTTGCTCTTTCTCCTTTGGCTTGTAAACTACACCAATGTTTTCACCAAGCCCACTCCTAGTTTTTATCTTCTCTTGAGCAGGCCAGCTAATTAATTGAGCCGGTATAGCATTTTTAGGTGGCTTCCAAAGCACCCTCTGGCCAACTTGGTAGAAACGTCCTTTACTAGGTGTCAAGAATCCATATGGAGTGGCTTCTTGAAAGAAATATTCAATTTCATCCATGTCATCCTCCTCCTCCTCTCCATCTTCATCTTCCTCCTCTTCTCCCCTCACAGAGTATTCTTCAGAGTCCTCAACTTCTGACAAACTCTTAGTTGCTTTTTTGAGAGAATTGATTTTTTTCTGACTAGAAGATCTAGGAAGGCCTACCAGCTTTCTATCTTTACTGTAAGCCTCTTTAATCTTCATGGTTGAAGAGGTTTTGACATCTTGGTCATTCAAGCTGTTCATCTGCTCCGTTCCTACCACTGCATCTTCATTAAGGGACCCGCCACTTTTAATTTTCTCTTTCTCTAAGCCCTCTGTACTTTTCTGGAAAGTGTACGTGCTTTTCTGAAGCACATAGTCAGGGACAAAATAAGACACTGGGGCATTATCAATTGATGAGCCTTCCTCTCTGGAGGACATGTCATCAGAAGAAAGACTGAGTACACTTTGACGTTTTCTTTGTGGCAAACAAACATCGTAGTTGTAGTTTGTGTCCATATGGTCCAAATAAGCCAGCCAACTGTTAGAGGGAACATACTTCTCAATTGATTCATCACACCAAATACTTTTATCTGTTTGGCTTTCATTGGTTGTGCTGTGGCTTAGATTCAGGTTTTTCTGCTGAAAATTCAAGTCACTCATTACCTCCATACTAGATGGAAGTAGTCCTGCTTGTTGAATAAAGCTGGGCTCTTCCTGAGAAGTTTTTGAGCCTGTAGATTTTTTAGAGCTAGATTTCTTAGCTACTACCACATCCTGTCTTACCACTGGTTGATCTATGCTAACAGATCTTGCCAGCTCTGTGATTTGCACTGCCATGGTTTCACCTGGGGGCGACTTTGCCCATTGACTTGTATTCATCTGCTTTTCTGCATCCAGCTTCACTTCATTATTTTGGACCTCTTTTTCTGGCACAGTTTCAACACACTGTTTTGAGGGGAGAACAGCTTTTCTTTCATCTAAGGAAGCTCCTGGCACTGTTTTCTCCCCTTCTTGAGGGCTATATATCATTCCTTCACATGAGCTAACAGAAAATAAGTCACGCTGCACTATATTCTCTGGGACTGGTTTACCACTTGCCACATCATACAAAGGGATAGTTTCTTTAAAGGACTTCCACAGTTGAATAGCTGGAGAGCCATTTCCATATTCTATCCTCACTTCTTCCTTCTCAAATGCATAGCTTCCAGTAGGAAGACTTCTATACTGTGCAGAGCTGGAAGGGCTCCTGTTATGAAACTCTCTGTCTACCACAATGGAAGATCCAGATGAATCTTGTTTCTCTGAAGTACTTTCAGTCTCTGTACCTATACCAGAAGAAACACAGGCTGTATTTCCTGCATCACAACCTTTCGTTTCTGTATGGATATCTTGGTGGGGTTTTTGCTTGTTTTCAGGCTGTCTAGGATCAGTCTGTGTTTCCTTTGTCTCCATTTTTTTCCCAGGGGTACTATAGTGTCTAAATCTTGTTGCATGATAAAACATAGGGGAAGGTGAGGGAGCATTAAAATAAGGCCTTCTGTTAATTCTTGCATGCATTGGATGCTGCGGAACAAAAAATCCAGGGTACTCATGGAACGCAAGAGAATAAAATGGAAAATATGGATTTCCACTTCGGAAGCCTAGACATTGGGGATTAAAAAAAAAGACAAATATATCTTCTTTCTGAAGTCATTATGATTAATATCTGCTTGCATTCACAGGGACAGCTACAAGATCAGACACATAGGCAAGTAAAACACTCCACCTGTCAATGCTTGGAAGCAAATCTGGTGCAGAAATCCAGAGAGAGTTCCTTGTTATGGAACAGCTTATCTGGACAGCTGCACTTTAACCAGAGGTTGATTTTATTCCTTGGAACATATACTAATTAGCTTTCCATACTTTTTAAATTATTTTATGGACTATGCTATAGCATTGTCTTTGAAAAAGACAGCTCCAGATAGAAGTTAACATAGGTATACTATTTACAAGATACATTTAACAATATTGTTTCTGTGTGGATTTTTAAGTTTATATTTACCCATACCTATAATGCATGCATGCATGTATGGAACTCATATAAACATGCATATTAATTGTTAGGCATATTCTAGAGCTCTGTATCTGTAGGATAATGATTACTTAATATTTTGCTTAGTTTCCATTCTCCAGAAACAGATGCTTTCCAGCACGCAAGCTATGCATTTAACTAATATTTCAGAAATCAGATCTTTGATAACCAAAACATTAATGTAATGTGTTTGGGAGCTACCTTAAGCTCCCAAGAAGCTTGTTAACACAGATACACATTTGTTTCCTCCACTCTAGCAGTAATTTACTAAGCAAAGCTACCACAGATAGCTCTTATTTACCTTACCTGGAGCAGGTACACAGTACGGACTATATGCATGACTGAGGTACCATGGATTTGGAAAAGGCTGTTGTGCTGTTGGCTGTGCATAAAAAAAGGGTCTTGTGTGGTTTGTGGAATATGCTCCACTTTCTGAAGTTGAGGCAGTATTCATTTTTTTTTTTTAATCACTGAAAGAAATAAATGATAAAGATTAACCACTTTAAAAACTGTGTGACCTAATGATTTTTATGCTCTGTCAAAATTCAGCAGACATTCCTCTCCCAGCCCAATGAAACCAGATCTTTCCAGAAAAAAACTACTGTCTTCCAAACAGAAAGTAGAAAACTGACATTACTATCAAGGTCAAAGATTTTAGTTCTCCTTTGCTAAGCAAGCTTTTGTATGCAGCTTTCAATATTAGTGCTTTAAGCCAACCTTATAACACATTTTAAAGCCACAGGACAGTCACACGACCAGTAACTTTAATGTAGTCTTATATATGCACATCCACCTAAGCCAGTTAAAAAGTAGCCTTCAGTCAAGTAGCCTTAAGCAAGAGGCCTCAAAAAAAAAAAAAACCAACAAACCCCCCCCCCCAAAAAACACCAAAACCACCCCCCCAACCCAAAAACCAAACAACAGAAGGCTTCACGCATCAGAAGTTTGGTGCTTTGTAAAGAAAACACTTCTTAATGCCAACACATATAGTGTATTTGAGATCACAATAAGAGCTCTGTTAATTCAGGATTTGTACTTTATAACATACTTAAGAACAATAACAGCTAACATAAACCAAATATTTCAGTGACACCACGCTTCCTTTACTTAAATAATAGGTAACAAAAAAAAAAAGAAAAATCCTTATGCATAATTTCAAGTTCAAAGCCATACAAAATTCACAAGACAGAACTTCCTCCTACACCTATGTATTTCCTCAGTTAACCAATATACTAAGTTCAGCCCATTCCAACCCATGCAAGTGATACAAGCCTGTCACATGTAGCTTACAAGCAAGAATAAAAGAAATTGGAGAACACAGAAGATATAGTGACTACACACACAAAAAAAAAAAACCCAAAACAAAACAAAAAAAGAGAGAGAGACAGCAGCTCAACTCTTCGGAGAACTTAAGCACTTCAAAGTTACAGATAAAAACTTGAATTCAAGACCTGTTACAAACTAGCACACAGTTCAGCCTAGAGTTTCAGAAAGTTTTCAGAAGCACTGGAGCCCTCTTCAGTTTCCATCTAGAATGGCCTATCTAGCCCTCTCTCTTAGACCAAAGCTCCCAGAATTATTTTGGCCTTTGGGGGGGGGGGGGGGGGGGGGGGGGGCCCCAACAAAAGAAAAAAAGAACCAC
>NW_010972670.1:300219-302385 GCF_000737465.1 Haliaeetus leucocephalus
CACCACGCGTGAGTGTGTTGGGGGGGGGGGGGGGGGGGGGGGGGGGAACGGAAGGACCCAAACAAGCAAAAAGGAAGCCCTACAAAAACTAAGCTATTCCTGCCCCATTAGAGCCCCTCAAAACAGGTCCATACTGCTGCTGCTTACAGCCCAGCAAGAAACTAACAAAGTCCTCAGCTCATCCTCTTTATGGCAGGCAGCTGCTACTTGTCCACTCCCCCTTCCACCTGAGGCTCATTTAACAGTAGCGTGGGGGGCCTTTTTCCATCAACCGGTGGGAGGGACAATCAAAACATGAAGATAGGAATAGTGGTAAAAGCCTTCAGCTGGTGTACAGAAAGCTAGCAGCCTCATATTGCAGACATTTAAGCTGCATGCCTAAGTGAATCCAGTATTTCCCTTTTGTAATGCTGGAACTTGTATTTAAAACAAACAAAACAAAGGCGAATATTACCAATCTTCTGCTTAAAACTACTGTTAAAGATGCGTTTTGTAGGAAACCCCCCCCACCAGACAATGCAAGGCAAAGTTTATATTTGTTTTGAAAGTTTACCAGTTGTTCAGTACTGAGTAAAGGGAGCAATGCTCTTCCATCCTAACAGGGCTGAGCAGACTGACAGATGTGATGTTCTTTCCATGTGAACAAGGGAAGTGCTTATTCCAGTACAGTGTACTCTACCAAGCATAACAGAAATTTATGAAGTGTGAGGTTGTAATCTGACTCTGCCCTGGGTCTTTACAGGAGATGGGAATCTGGGTGGCCACTTGGGAACTTCATGTGTCTGAATGACAGAGCACGGGTATTGGGAGAGATGGTGAGAGAAGGAAGCACAACGAATGTGAGAAAACTAAAGAGGTGTGGATGCTTAGAGACCATTTACATTTCTAGGTTGGGAAATTCCTGTAATTTCTGGTTTTTTTGGTTTTTTTTCTATAATGTTCAGGTTAAACTTGTCCTTTGCACTAAGGCACAAACTACAAAATGCCTGGGAAGCATTACTGATCTCGTTCCTTGCAGACCTCCCCAGTCAAAGCCTGTCCTTTCCATTGAGGGCAGCTCTTGCACTTTGTGTGCAGGTCTCTCATGTGCCTGGTCTGGGATGCTTTGAATCCCCAACTCCTACATTCGTCAGATCAAGTTTTCACCTTTTTAAATTCCTAGCCCTTCTCTTGGTGGATGGACCCAAAGGGAAATAAAAAAGAAAACAAAAAAACCCGACTCCCTAGCTTTTAAAAAGTTGCCTGTCTACAGGATTTTCCCTTCCCTTGGGCCAGACTTCGGCCTTCTGCCTCCTCCCATCTCCCTCACCCCTGTCGCTTGGCAGGCTCAAGGCCACCACGAGCCTCAGGCGGCGTTTCCCCAAGGGGCAGGCAAACCTCGCCTCTGAGGCTCCCGCATTTGACCAAAGGACGTTTCAGCTGCACGGTGCCTCAGCCGGCAGGAGGGCCCTTGAGAAAAACTAAAAAGGAGGCGCCGGGAAGCAGAGGGACACGGCTGGACCGGGCCGCGCCTCGGCCCTTCCCCGCACAGCACACGGGCTGCAGCGAGCCGCTCCTCCTGGCAGAGGGCGCTGCCTCCGCCCGCACGCCCACTCCTCTCGGGGTCCCGCACCCGCCCTGCGCCGTCAGGCGGGCCAGCGCGCCCGCCGCTTCCTCTTGGCGCGGGCGCTGGCGTAGGCAGAAGCTGGAGGGCGGAGGAACAGGAAATGGGCTTGACTTCTCCCCGCTCTGAGCATGCGCAGGAGAGGCGGGCACGGGCGGCGGTGCGCGGCGCCTCGTAACAGCCGCCGAGCGGCGGTGGTGCTGTGGGGGATGAGGAGGTGGAGGGTAGTGCGCCTGCGCGTCTAGTGGCTGCCGCCTCCGCAGCCCGGGTGAGACCGGATCCTTCTCCTCCTCCTTCTCCTCCTTCTCCTTCTTCTTCCCCCCCCCCGCTTCCCTTGGCTGGCCCCTCGCCCCCGGCCGTCTGCGGTCGGGACGCTGAGGCAGAAGAGGAAAAAGCGGCGGTCGGAGGTTTGTGCGGGGAGGGACGGCGGCGGCGGCTCTCCTGCGCTCGCCTCCCGCCGTAGAGGCCGCCGTCGTCTGGCGCGGCCGTCGGGCCGTTTCCCGTCTCCTCGCCGCCGGCGGCCTGCGGGGCCATAGCGGGGGTAGGCCGCCGTTTCGCCGCGA
>NW_010972670.1:302482-331766 GCF_000737465.1 Haliaeetus leucocephalus
GCCCGCCCTCTCCGCGACCTGCGACCGCTCCCGCCAGGCAGCTGCGGCCCCGGTCCCGCTGGACGCCGGCGGAGACCCGCGGCGGAGGCACCCAGAGGAAGAAGGCGAGGTGGCGGCCGCGGCCGGCTGCGGGCGCGGCGGAGCTCGGGAGGAGGAGAGAGGAGAGGAGATCGGGACGCGCGGCGGGCTGTCAGCTGTGCGGCCGGCGGGGCCGTCCCTGAGCCCCCGAGCGCGCCGGTACTGGCGGAGCAGGAAGGCGCCCCCTTCCTTAGGGCTGGTGGGGGGGGGCTTCCTAGGGAAGCAGGAAAGGAATGAAAGCAACGGAGGGACGGGACGGCGCACCCGGCTGTCAGGAAGAGGAAAAAAATGTGTTCCCTCTCTAGTACCGTGTCGCTGCGTACTGCGAGCGGGAGGGGACTGTAAACTCAGGCCTGTCGTGGGGTGGGCAGTAGGGCTTCCAGCGTTCAGTGCTCCTCTTCAGCTTAGCAGGTTGGGACGCTTGCAACTCCCGTGGTTTTTCTTAGAGACGCTTGAAAGGACAGACACGATGAAGTCGTCTACGACAACAGCACGGTAGTGGCATTGGCGTTCCGTGTAATGTCTAGTTCTGTGCGTATACATACTACTACTACCTACAGCGACCGGGGGTGGGCTTCAGTGTTTGTGTGGATTTGAAGAGTCAGATTTCTTAGTGAACTCTTATAGACTAAGTATATGCATAGTATAGCTTTGAAGTTAGCCATTTGTGTGCCTAAGATTTTTCTAGTATTTATTATTGTTTCTGTTATGAGCGGGATAGATACCTGCTGCTTTTGAAATAACTTTAATTATGATTTAGAAATGGATTTGCAGTGTAGTTAGCATCTGCGTTTTTAGAGGATTCCTTGCAAAGCCACAGCTTGCCTTTCTACATTACTTTGTGATCATAGTGGGCCTGAAAGGCTGTGTGCTGTTGTGAGCTCACCTAGGGCTGTATTTACATGAATTTTGTTGAGGTGATGTATTTAGAAGATCATTGAAATACATGATCAAATTAGTTCAGTTTCCCATAAATGTACCAGGAGAAATAAGTAATTTTTAATATTTAATATACTTGGATATGTAAATCATGGTCTCATGATCTGGGTGTAGGTGTCACACCTCTTCCCTAATTATTTTTGTGTGTGGAGTAAAAAGGTCCTGTTATACTCAGTGCTGTGTAACTAGCATCTTGCAGGAACAGACCAAAGCAGAAGAAAGGATGTTGCTGCTTATTTAGTATTTTTGGCGGTGGTTGTTGGGTTTTTTTTTTTCCGAGGCAGGCTTTTTTGTTTTGGTCATGTGATTATGAAACAGACCAGAATTGTTGCAAACCCTAAAATTTGTCTTCCTTAATCTAGTGGCTGTTGCATTTTGAGAACAAATTTTATATGCACGAATAAGATAACCATTATAAGATTCTTAACCTTTCAGGAACTAACTTATGGTTAGTTAAGCTGCATTAATTATTAACCTGATTTCTTAATGTAGAAATGCTTGCATTTATAGTTGAACATCATCATATCTCATAGTGAATATTTAAGGGAGCGATGTATACATGTGAACTGGAATTTAAGCTCTTAAATAAAACAGACTAGCTTCACTAACATACTAGAGTTCAGAGAAAAAAAGCCACTTTTCTATACATAACATGATATATGGCTGGATCTTACTGGAGACATCCATGGCTCAACCCCCCCACCCCCACCCCCCCCCTTAATTTTCCAAAACAGGTCAAGTCTTTCCACAAAACAGAAACGCCCTTGGGGATGGAAACTACCTGTGTTCAGCGTAGAAGGCCAGTTGCCAAGTTGTTGGTTTATCTTGTGCTAGTTTTATTTCTGAGCAGGTATTTCCTTTAGTGTATAACTTCCTTTAGGAGCAGAAAAACAGGAAAGAAACTGGTAATGAGGAGCGTGTTGTGACCAAACATGTTGTTAGCATGGAGTCTGACACTTCTAGTCTCTAGCTTCTGCATAGTTTCAGAAAGCTCACCTACCTCAGAGTTCTAACTTGCCTTCCAAGCATAATATATATGGAAAATAGTAGTAGTTTCCAAGTGAATAGTAATTCTCAAAATAACAACAGTGTAGGAATAAATCGATCCTTGTTTTTTGTGTAATTTCATGTTGTTGCCTTATTAGATGTGGATGTGCTTGGGTTTCTGGACTGCAGTGCTATCAAAGACACCTTTGATGGCTTTAGAAGAGAGGGAAACTTCCAAGTCTGGAACTGCTTCATCAATTACCTATTTCTTTTTCATTGCCAAGGATGCAAATTTCATACATTACTTAAGAATCTAGAGCTTCCAACTCCTGTTTCTTCTTTCCTATCTTTGAGATCTGTTGGCTAGGTGTATTGATTTACATAATTGATTTTAATCGTTTTTAGTGCTTGTATTCCCCCTTGCTATTAGTTGGCATAATAGTTTTGAAACATGTTGATTTGTAACTTGGCATATCCTTAATAGTAACTAAGTATTAAAGTGCCTGAGCTTGGTACTTTCATTGCTAGCTGGGAGGATTGCTATCTCTACACACATGAATTCTTGTATAGTTTGGTTTATGGTTGTTCAGTTCTTAATTCTGACATTTTATTATGTTAAAAATAGTGGATGACTCACTACTTCAGACATGTTTTTGCCTGTGATTTGTATGAAGCTGCCGTTGCATGGAAATAGGAATTTGATTATAAGTGCACAGAAGTAGTATTTAAAGCTTTTTTTTTATTAGTTAAAGCTAGATTAAGTAAATTAAATGTCCAGGGAAATAAGTTTTGGTGGGTTTTTTCTTTTTTTCTTTAAAACAAACAGGTTTATTGAAGTGTGAATTGTAGTTAGTGAAGTTAGAATTCAAGAGATATTTAGATGCCTAAAGATGCAGATAGGAACCTGTGACTCTTTCATAGATTTTAAGTGTTTTCCAGAATTCTATTGAAAGTTAGGCATTTAATCTGGCAGACTTCTTAATGGGATTTTTCAGAAGAACTTATTTCTTCTCCTAGTATCAAAATATCTAAAAAAGCAAAAAAAACCCCCAAACACGTCTATATATCTGTTTTGCCTTTCTTATAATTCGGAAAAAATCAAGCAAATTTTGTTTTGAATTAGTCCAGTTGAAGAGTATTATATCTATATATCTTACACCTTTCCCTACTAATTAAATTGGCAATAGTCAATATACTTATTCCATGTTATATATTGAAGTATAGTGTTAATACTTCCATGTATGTAGTGCAGTATATATCTCTGTTTATTGATCTTTGCCTGACCTCAGAAGATAAACAGATTCAAGGAAGGCAATTAATAGCCTGTCCCATAACTCATTAACATTTGATGACTAATTTTTGGAATGGTCTCATTCAGATTTGATGTTAAAATCACCTCATCAAAATTACTTGAGCTGAAAGGAATAATAAGTACTTAAAACCAAACCCTCTTACCAACCTGTTACTTAATGCTGCTCTCCAGCTTGATAGGGAGTTACTTTGGATCACCCAGTAGTAATTTGGTTTAGTTTGCAATCCAGTACTGCTGTGGCCTTCCAGCAGCTATACCAGTCCTGTTTTAGACAGCTGACTTCCCAGAAGTTACCCAGAACAAAATGGTCATTTCAGTGACATTGTTGAAGAGGAGAGTCTTATTCATAGAACTTGCATTCAAGGATTATTTTCATTCTATCAGAATTTCAGTTCAGGATATTAAGCTAACTTCAGCCATAGATCTTTTAATCTATAAGTCAGAAATGTTCATCGCTGTGTAGTTATGAGAACTACAGGAGACTTGTGCATCTGTAAACATCTTCTCAAGTTCATAGTTTTTCAGTTAGCTGAGATCTAAGAGCTGTATGCCAACCAAGCACAGTGCAGTGAGAGAGGTTAGGTTCGGACTGGGGAGAACTGAGCCTCTTACAGTTCTCCTTTGGCAAGTATGTGGCTTTGGATAAGCTGATTCTTACTTTGGTGCCTCAGTTTTTCAGCCTTTAAAGTGAGAATATCTCCTTCAAAATTGTCTTGAACTCTTCAGAGAGGTGCAAGAGAGGTAGGTAGTATTGGAGGACTTTCCAGGCACAAAATTATGTTCCTACACCACTTATCCTAATGTTTTGAACAGATTTGCTTCTCTTGGGGAAGTGACAGTATAAATGATGGTAATTTTGGACCAGAAATTCAGAGATCCTTGATATATCTATTGTTCTCCTGAGGAGTATTTAGTATGGTTCCATTACAAGGGAATGGGATGCGACTCCTGACTTTGTGACAGATACAAAATTTTGTTCTTTAGCAAATGGTTATCACTGGCAGCAAAACACAGTATGGATGTGGAAAACAGGAATCATGTACGTCGCATGCTCCTACCATGTGCGCCTCTCTGGAGCGCATCATGGAAATGAGATGGTTTCAGATCAGCTGTAAACCAAGGACTCCAGCTTTGTAAATTTACAGTTCAGAGGTGGTTCACATCACATAAATGTTCTGCAACAAGACTCCTGTCATCTCCTCAATCTTTTCTGCTATTGAAGGTCATACTCAAATGTTCCAGCTATTTATAGTAATTAATTTCACAGTTTCAACTTGTCTTCTGTCGAACAGGTCTGCTTTTTCAGTTACCGACTGTCAGCCGCATGCTGCCAAAAATGTCTTTGATCTTACTAGCAGGTACATATCAATTTCTCCATGGCATCCTTGACTGGTTCTGTTACCTAATGTCTAAAACAGTGCATGTTAGTTTTACTCTTTTTTTTCCTGTTTCTGAAGATTTATATTCTTTAAAATTACACCAGAATAGGAAGTTACGATATCGGTGACTTCTTTTGCTAAAGCTTAGTACTACTGATGCTCTGCCTGAACAGAGCTTAATCCACTGGCTTGTATTGTTCTTGAAACTTTACTCCTAAGCCAGGAAAAACAATGCTGTAGAGAGACCTGGGATACCACTAAAGCCACGAACTATTTATTTCTGCGGGCCTAACACACTTAGGAAGTCTGCATGTCTCTGTAGCCATTTAAAGTTCAGTGCAAAATCTGCCAATGGATTAGGTTGCATGTTAAGCTGTTATCAGATAACCAGGATAGTGGTCAGTGATGCAGAGATAGGATGCATACTAATTTGGTGAAAAGCAGCTGTGACTTGAAGCAGAAGGTCATTGCTTTAGATGAGCAATATCCTTGTATATCCTTGATATACTTGTCGTTTAGCCGCTTCAGCGGTTAACTGCACCTGAAACTTGAAGGTCTGAAGTCAAGAATTCTGCTATAACAACAGATATTAGCATATAGTAGGCTGTCCTTCTTTCTCCTCCAAATATTAACACCTTTTCTGTTTTTCTTAATTAACTGGCTTCACCTGAAGTAACAGTGAACATTGGGTTTGACTATTTTGACTGTTTTCCAGTTAAACAACTAGTGAAAACTAAGAGCTTGAGATTCCTGTTTGTGTATATTCACTGAAAAGGATCAGTGACACTAAATTAGTAGTAATTAAAGTGGCATTAATTAAGCATATCTGTTTCAAGTGAGTGAATGTTAAAAAACAGCTGTCTTTGAATTGTATTACAGGCAGGGCTCTGTTGAAATAGCAGATCTTTGATATGTCTGGAAGGTATTTCTACAGCCTTCATCTTACACTAATTGTGTATTTTTGTATGGAATTTAAAGTATGTCATTTCAAGTAAGGTATTTCTGCATTCACTGTTCATAATGAACTATAATGATACTGATGTCTTAGACATTAGACAAACAAGTCCCTGGTTATTCCTCGATTTTTGGAATGCGAAAGAACAGTGCAAGGTTAAATAAACCTGGAAGTATTTGATAGGTGTGGTACTCTAGTGTCCTTTATGATGATGATTTTGTTGTCACAACTATCCCATTCTTAATTACGTTTCTGTGTCCACGTGGAAGATAGATAAAACCTGACCCCGTTTTTAAGAGGAGGAGAAATGTCCAAACAGGAAAACAGACTTCGGTAGCCTGTGGCCATTGCTTTATAACCACTCCCAAGAGTTTTAACCCCTGCCATTCCAGCATCCCTTTGCTCCTATTATCTCCTTATTTTTCTTTTCTCTGGTCTGCAGCAGTCATGCTTACCTGGCTGTATGGAAATGACTCAGAAGGAAAAAAATGGAATGTGAAATGTTAATAGGTGAAGCCCTTCTGCACAGAGAAGATGAATTAAATAAGCATTGGGAATATAGGTTGTTAGGTCTTTTTAATCCTTAGGTCCGGTTCTGCTTGTTCTCTAGTAGAATACCAAAGGTGAAGTAAACAGGTTGATGATGATGTTGAGAGTTTAGTTGGAAAATGATGGAATGTTGAAGAAACTGCATTTATATTTTGAGTGGCCTGGTATTGATAAGCTTTAAGTAGACAAAAACACAGAAGCCGAAAAAGTAGCTGTTTAATATGGAAATGAAAAAAATGTGGATATCTTACCAATGGTTGAAGGAAATGCACAGGCGTACTCGGTGGGAAAACTGGGTAATTTTTGGAAGAGGAATAAAGTCTTACTGAACCTCGTTTTAACTCTCCAGCCGTAGAAGCTTGTTGACGAAATAAATTATCTTAATTCATCAGTCTATGTCTTGATGAGAATTAATGTACAAACTCTTCTGCTTTTCCTTTCTCTTTGATACTTCTGTTGTAGAGAAAAAAAATTAAACAAGAGTTTTAGTGTAAGTAGTTAAGTTCTAATTTAGAAAGAAGTTTGTTAGACAATTACCTTTAAGGGGTAACTATGAAAGGTTTTTGAAAAAGTGCTAATGCGTAAATTAATTTTATTTTCCTGCTTTCAGTCACTCAAGTGCAGCCACTGATCACGAGATGTTACCACGAAATCTACCTCAGACTTCGCTTTTGTTCATTCATTTGCTGCATCATAGATCTCAACAGGAGCTCTGCAGGCACTCTTGAAAGTCTCTAAACAGATTGTGGCAAGTCGAAGTGTGATGACCTAATAGGAGGTCAAAGTCTGAAACACTGATTCAGCAGTCCAAGATAACACTGCCTTTTTTTTATCAGTATCACTTCTGAAGGCTACAGACCTCCTGCGTTTCTTCCCTGGTTACTTCAGAAGCATTCAGCTGACGTTTCTCTGGTGAAAAGATCTTGACTTTTCTCTCTGGTCCTGGAAATATTAATGGAATACAGTCATGTCTACCCAGGACGAGAGGCAGATAAATACAGAGTACGCTGTATCCTTGCTGGAGCAGTTAAAATTCTTTTATGAACAGCAGGTGCTAACTGACATAGTGTTGATTGTTGAGGGCACTGAATTTCCCTGCCATAAGATGGTTCTTGCAACATGCAGCTCGTATTTCAGGTAAGTATTCAAACTAGGATCTGTTAATTCTAGCAAATCTGTGATACCTGTTTTTGAGTGTAATATTACTTAATTGATTAATAATTAATGTGTGGCAGAGAGTTTTAAAGATCAGTGAAGTAAGTAAAAAAACCTGAATATCATTACTTGCCAACACCAAAAGAGTAAAATAAATTTTCTAGCATCTTGTGACTTACTCTGGATAGGTAGTCGTTTTTACAGTAAGTGGAAAAAAAAACAAACCAAAGCCCACCACACTTGTGATGGTTTGTTTTCTTTAGGGAGTTAATCCAGTCTGAATAATTAGTAGATTTCTTATTCTTCATACTTAATCTTTAAATATTTAATCTTCTTTTATTTCCCAAGGTAGGGTAACAAGGGATTACTGAGATTTGGCTATGGGAGTTCCATTGTCATGTTTATTAGCTGTAGTTTCTTAGCAGAGGTAGGGATTGCTGTGCAAGTTCATGGCTTTTCTGAATCATCAGGTTTTCTCTGCTCAGCAGAGCAGCCAGAAACTCTTTTCTTGCCTGAGAGCCTTGCTGCAATGCAACAGGGTTTTTTGTGGGTGGGTGTTTTTGTTCACCACCTGTCCCCAAGATGCTGTTGCAGTTTTTAATTCAGTAGCTCCTGCTTCCCAGGTGTCCTGTTTTTTGTCTTTTGAAAAGTTTTTATTAATAAGGTATGTCGAGTGTTACTACTCTTTGCAGATACCTTCATGGTAAGTCCTAGAAGATGAAGTACCATGAATTTTCTTTAGTGATTAATCATTTTTTGTTGGTAACACAGTATAATTAATCTGCCTGTCTGGAAGGAATTTTAAAGCTTGAAACTAGTCTTGGTGACATCCATGCATGTTTCACCTTCCTGATGCATTGTGGAGGGATTATAACTTTTCTTTCCTGTTTAATCAAGGGAAGGTTTGCAAATTCTGTTTTCTTGTTGAGATGGGCTCACTATACAGAACATGTCTAAAACGTTTTCTGTATTTTGTCTGCTTTCTTGTATAGAACTATTCGAGGATTAATTTATTACTTCCACTGAATTTTTTGTTGGTGCTGGTTTTTGTATTAATTTTTTCATCTCAGATGAGTCTGGTACAATTTTTAGCAACAAGTATTGTGTGATCACTAGATAATGATTATTGTTGTTGGCCTTCTGCAGATGACATAGTTCCAACAGTCTGTAAAATAACAGCCACTGGAAATGTAGCCAGATTTAATGTGGGTGGCTAATGATAAAGTTGGAAAGCTGTCACGAGTCCACGCAGTGTGCTGCATTAGAATATGCAGTCAGATCTCTTATTCATATGTGTTTGTTTATTATTTATGGAATGAGGTTTTGGCACTGGTTAAAAGAAGTATCAAGCTTGTGGTTTTGTCGTGTTCTGTTTTTCTTCTCTACTTTCGTTTAGAAAAAGATGCTCAGCTTCCTAAATTTAGCTTTATTATGAAAAATTGATAGCCCTGAAGGAGGCTGTGGGGAGAGAGGGAAGAACAGAAAAGCATCTCTTAGTGTGATCCAGCCATTGTGTATGATTGCAGCCAGCTTACCTTCCATCTTTGTGCTCGAAGACTGTGCTGCAACAGCCCAGTTCCAGTGCAGGCCGCTCAGCAGTGTGTAAGCATGCACTAGAGCCAAATTCTCTAACAGCTACCTCTTCTTCTCTATGAAGAGGAGTCTTTGCTGGCACTTGTACTGTCTTTGTTTACCTTTAAAAAGCTGCATGGCAAGTTGATGCTCACTTGACTAGTCGGTGACCCCTCCTAAAATGCCAGTTGCCCTGAGTTAAGGAGCTTGGAAGACCGAGAGATGGGGATGGCGCAGGAGGGAATGGTGGTGGGGCACTGTCTTTGTATCAGACGCTTCTTGGAATGGCTTTGCTTAGGGAGTGTATCTCCATGTCGCCTTTACCTCTGCAGCTAGAGGCAGGACTATAGGGTGCACCCACTGTCCCTTCTAACTTCTCTCATATGTGGCTTCCTAAAAAGCCCCAAATAAATACAAAGAGCCTTGAGCTGAATTTTCAATACAACCATAAATATCAAACCTGAATTAATATAAAGCTCTTAAAATCAAGTGTCCCCCATTTTAAGAAAAATGACAAATACCTGGTTTACAGTACTAGAATCCAGTTAGTTCTTAACTATGTTGCAATTAAAAAAAAACAACAGAATGGGCAATAGGTATATAAAGCATTATGGAAACAATAGCCTTTTTTTTTAAATTGCATTCTGCTTTTTTCAGGAAGATGTAATGGAAATACTTGCACACACACACCCCTTCTTTTTTTCCCAGAGCAATCTGATAGTTTTTTGTGTCATTCATTTTTGTCTACAAACTTGGAAGTTTACTGTGTATTATTATGAATGGTATATAAGAAATAATTTGTGGAGTGCCAGTCTTTGCTCCATTTTCCCAACTAACTTTCTCCTCCTCACAGAGGAGCAGGCTTTTTGATATGACTTAGCTCACTCCATTGCATAAATCTGCTTCTTTTTGTTTGAGAAGCTAAAATCTAGCTGCATATGTTTCAACAGTATTTTCTGGAGGCTGTTTCTTCCCTCTTATTATCACCTACCATAGAAGTTTTAAATTTCATCACTAAAACTAAATAATCTTTAGAGTACTCTGCTGATTAACACAAAAGTGTTTGCATAAATATAAAATATTTCTACAGAAGGCAGTAATGGTACTTCTTGAATGTTCTGTACAAATGCTCTATCTTAAATACTAGATGGTAGCCTAAGGTAAATACTAAACACCTGTAAACAGGCAACCAAAAAGACTGTTCATCTTTTGGAGTGTAATCACTGAAGATTTACGGGTGACTATTTAAGATTACTGTACTTACTGTTGATCCTTGTCTTGATATGTATATTCCTCCTCAGAGCCATGTTCATGAGCGGGCTAAGTGAAAGTAAACAAACACATGTACACCTGAGGAATGTGGATGCAGCCACTTTACAAATTATCATAACTTACGCATACACGGGTAACTTGGCAATAAGCGACAGCACAGTAGAACAGCTTTATGAAACTGCCTGCTTCTTACAGGTAGGAATGTTTTATTTTGAGTATGAAATTGCTGCTTCTAATCTCTGAACCATTTTTTTCTTTATCCTGTTAAATAGTCTTCTGTTTAGTCATTTCAAAATACTCCAGTTTGCTCAGTACAGACAGCAGTTGCTTGCCAGATACATTTCATGTACCCTTCTGTCCTTGCTTTATGGTCCCTGTGGAAGGTGGAAGTAAAACAGTGCACCTCTAACATTTAGCAAATTAGTTTCTCCAGCAGACATAATTCTGTGATGTACTTGATCTGCATGAAGCAGTTGAGGAAGTCACTGCTGTAGTTTTGTGTGTCTATATTATTCCAGGCCTAAACTCTGTTGTTCAACAGTAAATGCAGGTATTTTTACCTGCTGCTGGTACATAAAGAAATAGATGGTATGCAGTAATACTTAGCATGTGTCTTCTTTGCATTACAGGTAGATGATGTGTTACAGCGGTGTAGAGAATACTTAATCAAAAAAATTAATGCAGAAAATTGTGTGCGTCTGTTAAGTTTTGCTGATCTCTTCAGCTGTGAAGAGTTAAAACAGAGTGCTAAAAGAATGGTGGAGCACAAGTTCACAGCTGTGTACCACCAGGAGGCTTTCATGCAACTGTCACACGATCTATTGATAGATATTTTAAGCAGTGACAATTTAAATGTGGAAAAGGAGGAGACAGTTCGTGAAGCTGCCATGTTATGGCTGGAGTACAACACAGAGTCACGATCGCAGTATCTGTCCTCTGTTCTTAGCCAAATCCGAATCGATGCACTTTCAGAAGTAACGCAGAGAGCCTGGTTTCAAGGCTTGCCACCTAATGATAAGTCAGTGGTGGTGCAAGGACTGTACAAATCAATGCCCAAGTTTTTCAAGCCCAGACTTGGTATGACAAAAGAGGAGATGATGATATTCATTGAAGCTGCTGCTGAAAACCCTGGTAGTCTTTATTCTTCTGTCTGCTATAGCCCCCAGGCAGAAAAAGTTTACAAACTCTGCAACCCTCCTGCTGACTTGCATAAGGTTGGGATGCTTGTCACTCCTGATAATGACATCTATATAGCAGGTGGGCAAGTTCCTCTGAAAAACACGAAAACCAATCACAGTAAAAGCAGCAAACTCCAGGCTGCCTTCAGAACTGTGAATTGCTTTTACTGGTTTGATGCACAGCAAAACACTTGGTTTCCAAAGACACCGATGCTCTTTGTTCGTATAAAGCCATCCCTGGTCTGCTGTGAAGGCTACATCTATGCAATTGGAGGAGACAGCGTTGGTGGAGAACTCAACAGGAGAACTGTGGAGAGATATGATACTGAGAAAGATGAGTGGACCATGGTAAGTCCGTTGCCTTGCGCATGGCAATGGAGCACAGCAGTAGCAGTTCACAACTGCATTTACGTAATGGCACACAACTTGATGTACTGTTATTTTCCCAGGTCAGATGCTTGGGTAGAAATGGCTATGCGACAAACAAGTAGATGTTTTGCTTCAGCTGCTGCTTTTGGTGATAAAATATTCTATATTGGAGGACTGCATATTGCCAGCAATTCTGGTATAAGGCTCCCAAGCAGTACTGTAGATGGGTCTTCCGTAACAGTGGAAATCTATGACGTGAATAAAAACGAATGGAGAATGGCAGCCAATATCCCTGCCAAGCGGTATTCTGACCCATGCGTTAGAGCTGTTGTCATCTCTAATTCTTTATGTGTCTTTATACGAGAAACCCACATGAACGAGAGGGCGAAGTATGCCACCTATCAATATGACCTGGAACTCGATCGCTGGTTTTTAAGGCAGCATATATCAGAACGTGTGCTGTGGGACTTGGGGAAAGACTTCCGGTGCACGGTAGGAAAGCTGTATCCGTCTTGCCTTGAAGAGTCCCCATGGAAACCTCCAACATATCTCTTCTCACCAGATGGAGCTGATGAATTTGAGCTGGATGGGGAGATGGTTACTTTACCACCTGTATAGCTCCCAAATTAGACTGCACGAGTGATTTTGTGCTCAGTTATCTTGAAATAAATGATTGTGAAAGAACAGGTCTGGAAACAGAAGTGTCAAACCTGTCTTTCATGAGTTGTATTTTTATGCCCTACCTAACACTTGCCGCCATTCAGTATGAATCAGTGAAATGAGCAGATAGGCTTCCATAACCTGAAATACTATTATATGATAATTGAGAAATGTAGATGTATATCATGAGCTTAAGCATCTGACTTGTCTAAAAAATTAATTTCTAGTTCTGTGAAGTCTCAGTTCAGGAAAATTAGCTTCAGAAAAAAGTAGTTACTGTTTCTAGGATGATGTGACAACTCTCTTGAAAATATCTTCCAGTTATATTTGAATTACTTCTGGATATTCTACTTAAGTGCTAGTTATATAATTGTCAGTGTGGCCTAATCAAAGGACTGCTGCACTTACTTAATACTAACATCCATGTTGGTATAGTAATGCCATTAAAAGAAAAACAAACAAATCCCATGGATCTACCTGTGGTAGGAAGGGTAGATCTTCCATTGTATGGTAACATGCAGGGCAAAATGACTGCAGGTTCAGTCACATGTATTATTAGGTGCATGTATTCTATTTTCACTAACTTATACCTGTCTATTTAGAATACAGGTCTTCCAAGCAGCTGGTAGTTTACCAGGTGTGGACTTAAGTTGCTGGGCTTGCAATAGGAACTGTCAGCCCTCATAGTGCGGGTCTATGTGGAGCTTTAATCAGTAAATGTCTCCACGGTCTGTATTACAGTAATGTTGGCTCATGTATATTACTTCCTGCTGCTGATGTATTTTTCCATTGTAAAACAAAGTTTTAGTGTGGATTAACCAGGTCTTTATTTTCTGTTAATTTAATAACAAGCATTACTGTAGTGTGATTGTGTATAGATACCCCTTAGCTATCAGGTTTTTTACTTTGGGGGGTGGGGGGAGAAGCAAACTGTTCAGGAATATCCTGTGCTGTGTGCAGGAGAGCAGATGACTAGTGCTGCTCTGGCATTAATCCCAGGAACCACTAGCAGTAGTGGGGCACCGCCAACCTGACATGAACACAGGTGCTTCATGACAAACCTTACTAGCATGTTCAGCTGCATCATGTTCTTGCACTGTATTTTGAATGACATTAATTTATTAAAAAAGACTGAATCCAACTGAGTTTGAGTGTGCTTTCTGGTTGAAGTCGATACAGTTACAACACCCTCCCACCGCAGGCACACTTCTAGCAAGTAGTTTGTTCGTGGCAACTGGAAATAGTTAAGCTGTGAAAAGCCTGGAGACAAGTACATTAGTTGACTGTGCTTACTGGTCAGTGAAAGCTGGAAATCAGGTATTCAGGTCAAACTGAGGATTATATAGAACTTGGATCCCCCACTATGATTTTTGTAAATTAGCACTTCTCCAGTCACAGGACAAATTCTGCTCTACTGAGAGTGAAGAACCATGGGCATTAAGGAGGTAATGAGGAATCTTTTCTATATGCTCAGAAGATGGGAAATGTATGTTCAGTCTTTAATAGCAAGAGCAAATTTATTATTTACTCTATTGTCCAGACTGCCCTGGCTTTCCCTTAATTCTCTTTCTTACTCTAGCAAATACAATTACAGCTTTCACCAAAGATGACACCTGTATAGTTTTGTGGCTAGGTCGCAAGTAGATTTACAAAGTTTTGTCATGTACAATTATTAAAGGTTTTGACTGGAAAAGGGACTTCAGCCAACAGACCTGCCTTATATAAAACTCTTCCTAATACTTTGGCATTTTGTACCATGGATGGATTTATGGGACCCAGAATAATGATGGTTCTAACAGAAGGAGGCAAGCTACTGATTTTTTTAAATGAAGGTGACATAACATGTTTGCATTTACCATTACATCAATTTATTTTTTTTTTAAAACACCTGAATTGCTTAGATAAGAGGGGAGAAGTGACTCAGGGGATCCTGCTGCTAGGTCTGTTTGTCTTGCTTTAGTGCATCAGGTAGCCTAGGACAGCCAGTTGCAAGCCATTCAAGGGAATATAGATTAAAAGAGTGATACTAGTTTATACTGCGATTTGGAGAATCACATACCTCAGGCATAACTCCAGCCTGAACAGAGTACTCAGTTCTGGGGGGTCATTCTCTCTTCAGCCTGCTCTATCAGGCTGCAGGACCAGCCTGTGTTCTTCCAGGATAGATGATCTATAGTTAGGGAAGGAACACAGTGGGTTTGCTCTGTTACTGAGAACTTCCAACTTAAGTTTAAAATCTTATGCATAGTTTCTTACCAGAGGAAGAAGGGGGCGGGGGGTAAATTTGACTAGGAAGTAGGTCACTAAATTGCAGTGGCTGTGAGTCATGTTGCCTCACAGAACCTGGAAGAACTGTCCTTGATTTTTTCCATTTAGGAACATCTTTTAAAATACAGATGGTCTACGTGACTTCCTGCTAGTCTGCATTTTTTTATATATTATTTTTATATTGTTTCTAGATATTATCTGCATATTTTTGTACTTTGTATGGTCTAAGATGATGTAGTACCTTATTTAAAATTAATTTACTATTAATAATACAGTACATAAGACTAGTGGTGTTGAACAGTTCTCTAGTGACTGCTAAAGACATACTTACCATTAGTTCACTTACTTATACAACTAGTGGCTGCAGTCAGTATTCAACTCCAGAAAAAAACACAGCTGGCAAATGCTATTCTCAAGTCTAAATTCTTTCCTTGCATAATTTGAGGAGGAAACTCAGCAGGCAAAGCATTGTCATGTGCCTGGAAATGGTCACTAGTGGCCAAATTAAAGAAAGACTTCTGTAGGAACAAAGACAACAGCTGAAAAAAAAGCAGTTCTCATTTCATAAATAGAGCAAATACAATCAAAGCCTTCACAGAGTTCTAAACTAGTATCTCACTACAAAGCTTCAGCCTAATACTAGCCTATTCAACCTGTACTTGGCTTTGAAGTACATTTATGTACAAGTTTCAATGAATCAACTTTGTATGTCCTCAAGCTTCACTGTATTTGCAAAAAGTTGGCTGCTTTTCTGGTAGAAAACTACTTGAAGTTAGTTCTACATACTTTCAATTGCCCCTACCTGAAGTAATAAAAAGAAGCCATCTGGCCTCTGCTAATTTTTAATGCATCCACTTATTTTTACAGTTGTTTAAATATATACCTAATGGCAGGTTTAATTTTTGTTCTAAGGGGACTAGTCAGATCTAGGGCAGTGAATTGTGTCAAGCTTTACAGAGAAGAGAATCAGATGGATAGTTAATTTCGGGGGAAAATTTGCTAAAATTCTGAAGATTATTTTTTTAAGATTTAAAGCACTGCCTGGTTTAAAACACTACATTTCACAACATTTCTAGTTTCACTCCTCAATGCTTCTGTTATGATGCACTAGCACCTGCCACACTGCAGTGCAGACCTGCACACCACTGAACATATTAGCAGGCTAGTGGTTTTCCGCCTCTGTTTCCCATTTACAGCTACCTTCAAATTGTTTTCTCCTTTTTGATCTGGATTCCTACACAAAAGGAGCTTTAATTTAGGCAGACTCTGAATTAGGCTTGCCCTTCCACTTCATGCTCAACATTAGCCAGACAAAAGTCTGTTTAGTTCCACTCCAGAATTCCTTAAAGTATGTCCCTCCTACAACATTTACCATGAGTACAATGCAGCCAGGCAGAGTTCTTACTCATAGAGCTTATAACCTGGAGGAGGAGTACTAGCAGACCAAGTAAAATGCAGTGATCACTCATGATGCCAGGAGGTAGTCAATATGAAATCTGTACATCTTCATATACCTCCCAAGTTCTGGTATGGAAGGGGTTGGTGAACAGCCTGAACCAGGAGGTGAGAGCAAGACCTGGGTCAGTACTGAGTTACAGAAACTTTGAGATGGAAGAAAGGAATAACAGAGAAGATGGAACAAGCATGAACGTGAAAGAGAGTGATAAAAGTACCTCTGTGTGTGCCTTTCTGCCCTCCTGCTCTAGAACACATAGCTCTTCTGTGGCTTGGTCTAACTCGTGAAACCAGCTACCTTTATTTCAGCAAAGAAAAGGGGTTCAAGCATTATATGTATACCATTACTGAAGTATGACTGGTCACCTGAGGCATTTCATGACTTCATCTCTTAAAATAGTAAACTGTACTGAATACATACATGCACTCTACTGCATTAATATGACCTAACAGCCAGTAAACAGGACAATAACAGGTACTAAAAAGGTAGTGATGTAACATAGACCTTACAGTCTATTCAGATTATGTGCTAAACATGAGGCTAAATCTTGATGCTGAGATTTTATTTAGAAAGTGCAAGAGGTATGGCTAGTTAATTGAACACGTTTTTATTGAAGAGAAGAAAATTAAGAAACAATTTCCACAATTTAAGAGCAGACATACTCTTCAGCCAGGTCTTTGTCACAGCATTACACATGTCAAAATACATATACACACAATTCATTTAGAGCAGCAAAGGTCAGTAATCACAGGTCATATTAGGCAATACATTAAGCTCAGCATTATTTTTTTGCCGCTTTCTGGTATGCCTGAACTTTTAAATTCTCCACTCTGTTTCTGTGTGCATTTCATAAGTTCTCTGAATTCAGAGGTGAGACACCAATTGAGTTGGCTTCTTCAGTATTTTCCAGCTGTTTCATATAGTATGCAAGTGATGTTATTCCCCATATTGTTTTTCAGACAACAAAATACCTCTGTATCTGCCTTCACTTTAGATAACTGTTCTTCATTCAGTCTAAACATTCTTATTTGATTTTCTTTATGCTCACCTGATCTAGAAAGCAGTGCTACTTTCTTGGTGATCTAGATTAAGACAAGAAAAGAATATTTTATAGATGTTCTCTGCTACTATTGAGGCAAATAGTAATTATGCTTTCATCAGTATTAGTAAATTCAGGCAGGGAAGTAACAACTTTCTGTCAGTTGATTTTGGAATAGTATTACATGAGGAGCAATGTATGATTAGGCAATTTTGAGCCTATATAGACTCAAGAAGACAGCTAGACTTCCAAGTTCCATCACAACTGAGATTAAGCCACCTGTGTACACACAGTATGCACATATGATGTCAGTTTACAGGAAATACAGTAATCTGAGTAAGGCTCACTATTTAACTGACAGAAGTGACCCATCTCCATATTTTTTTTTATGAATCCAAACACTACTTCTGATGTTTGATAAAGAATGGGGTCAAGACCTGAAACATCACAGAACTAAAGCTCTGTGCCTGCTTTTTTAAGTCAGTTTCTCCTCTACTATAGTATTAAAGACTCAAAACACCATGAAGCAACTTGTCATACCTTTTTAATCATAGTACAATAGCGTAGTGTTGCTGCCTTTAATGAGTACTCTGCATGTTGCCCTTTTTAATGAAAACTAAATACCTGCAAGAAAGTAAAATTACACTGCATAAACAACATGATGTAAATTTATCTTTCAGCATGTTTGCACAACTACTTGCATATGGTCGGAAAAATTTTAAAAAGTTTTAGAGAATTGCAACCGTTTTCTAGACATAAGTTTCACGTAATTCACATCTGAATGTTATTCAAGGCAGTTAGTTTCTTCCTACTGGAAACAGCAGTTCACCAAATCATTCTCAGCTAGGTACAGTGACAGTTACAGTGGAAGTTTTCAAGTTTTAAAATAGCTCACTATGGCAGAGAACTGGATGTGCAGCAATTAATTTACTCAGCATCCTGATTTTGACTAAATGTCACAATCCACATGAACTACATACTATTTTGAAGTTATATCTACATCAAAATTTTACAGTCGCACTTAAAAGTTCTTACTGATACAAGGTCTGTGAGCTACTGAAGACTTTAATCAATTCACAGTGAGCAGTACCCAATAGGGAATAAAGTCACACTAGAGGACCCTCTTGTCCTAAATTTGCAAAAAGCAGCATCCACAATCAGTTTAAATGGAAGACAAATTTCAAAAAGACTGCCAGTGTATTGCAAGCAGCTATCAATATCAAACCCAGACATTGCAAATGTCTTCTGATGAGATTAGTTTCTTAAAATAATACAGCTTTTTGAGCAGACAGAACTTTAAACAGGCTGGATGTATCTATTTTTCAAGCAGCACAAGAAAAATCAAATACATTACTTGCATGTTCAATTATCAAGCAACAGTTTCTATATTTAAAAACCTGCATTCACGCCTTCACTTTTAGTTAAATCCTATCACACTAGTTTCTCTGCTTAGTAATAATTTCTACGGAAATCAGAAGCTTGTTTAGGCAAAATACTAATTACAAAGATGCTTAAAACAGATGTACAAGGTTAAACAAGTGCAATGTACTAGGACACTGATCTAAAAAATGATAATTACATTGCAATATTTGAGGAAACTGGTGTCAGATATGCACAGGAATTGAGGTTATGACACAAAAATGATTGATGAAAAATGCTGAACATTTTAGCCAAATGAAATATTAGGTCAATGATACTTAGTCTTGTGAGGTTTTGGGGACTTATATGCTCAATAGACAGTTCCTCAAATGCTGGCACATACAAAAAGCAGAGGTTGATGTCTTTGATGCCAGAAAGTTGAGAGGTGTGCTGTTGTATTACCTGTAAGTCAGTTCATGCTGCACATTGACAGCCAGACATACCTCTGCAACATACATCACAACAGAGCTGTAACAATAGCTTCACAGTTGACTCAGAGACATTATCACCAATTCATTTAGGACTCTGTTTCTTGCCGTGCAGAAATGGATGTCAGGGTCTTTGAAATAGAAGTCAACTGCCTAAACCTTTCTGAATAAGTAATAATGCTTGCACTGGAAATTTTAAAACAGAGGGGAGGAAAATAACTTGCATTTGCATTGGATTTAACTAAAGAGGTTACAAGCATTAAATTAAGAAGAGGACTACATGAGCTTAGATGAACCACAGTGGCTGCATGCCTTCCTACAGCCCAAAATTAAGTTTAAGCAAATGTCAAAGAGCAAACATACATGTTAATGAAAACACGTATTATGAAGATCACTTCATCTCCAGCCACTGCATGAGTCTTAATCACTGTATGAGTTTAAATCACAGTCCAACCTGCTAGCAGCATGTCAGTTCTTAAAAAGATTGAAAATGAATACAAGTTTCTTATTCTATCATTTGTAAATTAAGAAAAATACTCTTAATCAGGTTGTATGTTTGGCCCAACCACAGAGACAGCTGGGACAGTGGGAAAAAGACTGCAGAGAAAGATCTGTCTGGTCTTCTTGCCCATAAAAGAAATACTGTGAAGTATCGTAACAGAGTCCCTGTACAAAGCAGCAAGCAGCTGTGTATCAGCTTAGCACTGCAGAGGGCACCTCATTCTGCTTTTCCCCAGATCAATCTACAAAAAAAAAAAAAAGTCAGCTTTCCAATATCCCTGGGCCAGCGAAGGAGCCTGTGGGAGTAAGGGGAATGCAGAGAGCTAACAAATCAGCTATACAAATTAGGGGCATAGAATTCTACAGAAGAAACAGGTGAGAAGATGACAAAGACAAGGATATTGAAAAGGGATCCTTGAAGGTCCTGTTTCTATATCTTGTACATGCAAATACCAACCACTTGCCTGGCTCCTAGAACTAACCATCATGAGCTCCTACACCTAAATTTACCTAGTGTGCCTTAAGGTGCTGAAGTTAGTTTTATAGATGCTTAAATCCTTTATTCAGTCTTCACTAGAACATGAAGCCTGACCACTTAAATCCCAGACAGCAGATAATATGTTAGCCATTTCACAAAAGCAAGTGATTATTTTTGGTTATTTTCTTATCTGTGTGCTGAATCAGAAAGCTCTAGACTCATCATGAATAAATGCAGCCAGAGCTTTCACCAGAGCTTTTTCTGCATATCAAGTACTAATCTTTGAAAAGATATAAATGTCTATTACAGAGTTGTGGAATAAAACAGAAAAGAGCATCAAAAGTTTTAGGAGATACACAAATGCACGCAGAGACCAGAACAACAGCTGCAGTTGTATAGATACATTTTACTTGTATGTCAGCAGCAGTAGATTAGTAGAGCTTTACAGGCCTTTTTTGCCTTTCTCAAATGAAACTACTCAAACTAGCTGTATACTCTCAGGTTTTCCATGACCATTCTATCTAGTTTGTCCTAGAAAAAAATTAATGAAGGCTTTTAAACCAGATCCTGTGTTTTCAAATTGCTGTTTGAGGCAATAAAACTGAAAACTAAGTTGTTGGACAGTAACTACGTGACACAACTGTGGCTTTTCTATTAGCTTTTCAAATGCATCTAAAGAAATTAGAACTTAATTTCTTAAAACAAATTACATTCAAGCCTTCTTGTTTACCTCTTGTACAGCTGCTGTATTTTATTTGAGGAGTAGAAGAAATAACCATGACTTGAAATCTTGGCCCCAGAAAAGAACAAGGCAAAATGCTGACAGATACTGATGAGGCAATAAACTAAGAGCCTTTTACTACAGAAAGTTGGAATGTTTGCTAATGTAATGCAGAAAATGTTAACAGCTATCACGTGGGGATGTTAGAAGGCATATAGAGGCACACAGGTTGCAAGAAACAGGAAATAATCTCTCTCAGAATCAGGAAACGTAGGAAGTAGAATACACTTGCAAACAGAAGACACTGTGTACATGTTACATACAAAATACAGCATTATGCCTCATCTTTTCATATAAACTATTATATTTCTTCACACAAGCATACAAACTGAGCCGTTTTAGTTACTCTCTCAATTCTAGTGTTACTTTCCTTATGAAAAAAGTAGTTATCCAAACAGAACATTCCCTGAGTCAACACAGAAAATCAATATAGCTGATTTTCCTTTGGAAGCGTCTTCATAACTTTACTGGCAAAAAAACAGACCCAAAACCCTGCATGCAGAGTTTGCTACTGTGCTACTTTTAGGTGGTTTTAGTACTTTGTATTTATATGTATGTAACTACATTGGTGGTGTAATTACATCCTAATAGAGCAAGACCTCACAAAACTGTCTATGATCCAACCCCAGTTTGGGACAATTGTTTTGTCCAATACTTTTCCTGAAGAGACATCTCCAACTGGAATCCCATTCACTTCCCAGGGTAAAAACACAGCCAAAACATATGCAGAGTTATGAAGGCCTACTGCATAACATGAAGAAAACACTAATTTTGCAACTGTCACACAGATTTGGGGACACAAAGAGAGCTAAAGACAGATTAATGTGAGCAACTGTACATGGCTATAGAGGAGAAAGGGAGAAAAACCCTTAAGTCATCCACAGTCTTACTCTGCACCCTGCTGATTTTAGTTTGCAGGTGAAAGTGAGAAAGTTCCACCTGGCTTGAACCCTTTAAGGGTTTCCACCATATACTTTTTGCAGAGATGTTTACAAATCCAACCTGAAAGAGGAATCAGTATTTATACTCTGCTTATTTCTAACAAGAATTCACAAACATTTGGCTATTTGGATTGAAAAATATAACTAGTTTACATAAATATTTTCAACATCCAAGAAAATGTACAAATCTAAAGTCAAACATATTTGACTTACAACAAGCCCTGTTTGCTAATGTCTTTATAAAGGCTCAGTTTTAAGGAAAAGTAGTCATTTTAAATACAACAATTATACTGCAAATGCCAACCCATTGTATGGAGACACTCACCATTCTTCTATACTTCTAGTGAAACTTAATGGTAACATCCCACATCTGCTTGCAAACAACATATACCTTGCTTTGGTCCTTGGTAATTAGTCTACACTCCTATGTTTTGGAGTGTTCTTTTTACAGCTCAGAGAAAGCATTGCAACTGAAATATTCAGCAGCATTGTGCAAAACCATTGTTTAGTCCCCGAGGCTTTGGGTTGACTGCGTAAAAGTGGAAAACCACGATGACATAGCTGATTTCGCACTTGTGAAGGCTCCTCCAACTGATTGACCTGCATTACAAAAGAAAAGAAAGAAGGACAATAGTGTAGTGTTATCATTACTAAGCTACTACAAAGAAATATTAAAAAAAATTATTGCACAATCAGTTCTCCAATTTAGGATTTAAAATCCAAGTCCAGAGTCTGTGTCAGAAAATATTCAAAGAACTTGAACATAGTAGCTCAGCAGAAATGGCCTATGTTGTCTTTTGCCCTAGAAGGCTTGCTAGACTTAGGGCCGAAAGGCGCTCCTTGCCAACATGTACAACAGCCAAAAGAGTAGAAAGACTCTAATGGAATAAAAGAGGAAGCTAAACAATTTTTGGCCAAGCTACTGCAGAACAACTATCAGATTCTTCAATGGGTGAACTCACATTATCTCACACTGCAAGATGACAGCATGACGTTGCCCCTGTTCAAGTGCAACAAGTGCTTTTCCAGAAAATTACAGACTATTGCAAAACCTGCAGAAACTGACACAAAGTCTTCCTCTGATTTCAGCCAGCTCTGAATAGTTTCAGTCAAAGTGATATAAAAATGAGAACAGCTCAATGCAGAAGGTGGTGTTGTGGTCTCAGCATCTCCAGATTACATGAAAGCTTTTACCTGAACATCTCTCTTCCCACATTCATCTCCAGCCCACACTGGAAAAGGGAATTTACACTAATTTCTTTGTCTAGCTGCTTCTCTTTCCACTATTACATAATATACAGGACTCAATTAGCAGCTTCACCCCTCAAAACGTTACTCTGTTTTGTATGTATGTTATATACTTCGATTAAAAAAAAAATGTAACTGAGATTGTCATGGTTTACCCCCAGCCAGCAACTAAGCACCACGCAGCCGCTCACTCACTCCCCCCCAACCCAGTGGGATGGGGGAGAAAATCGGGAAAAGAAGTAAAACTTGTGGGTTGAGATAAGAACGGTTTAATAGAACAGAAAAGAAGAAACTAATAATGATAATGATAACACTAATAAAATGACAACAGTAGTAATAAAAGGATTGGAATGTACAAATGATGCGCAGCGCAATTGCTCACCACCCACTGACCGACACCCAGCTAGTCCCCGAGCGGCGATTCCCCGTCCCTACTTCCCCGTTCCTATACTAAATGGGACCTCACATGGTATGGAATACCCTGTTGGCCAGTTTGGGTCAGGTGCCCTGGCTGTGTCCTGTGCCAACTTCTTGTGCCCCTCCAGCTTTCTCGCTGGCTGGGCATGAGAAGCTGAAAAATCCTTGACTTTAGTCTAAACACTACTTAGCAACAACTGAAAACATCAGTGTTATCAACATTCTTCGCATACTGAACTCAAAACATAGCACTGTACCAGCTACTAGGAAGACAGTTAACTCTATCCCAGCTGAAACCAGGACAGAGATATAGGATGCTTCTCCAAAAAAGATATGGCTCAGATGCAAGCTGGTTTTCAATAAATTTCTTACCTACAGCTTTTCCTGTTTGTACAACATTTCTGCTAGTAGAAACCATCACATTTCCAATCTTCTTTCCACGTTCACTGTTTTGCACAGAGCTAAACAAGAGAGATACTGAAGACTGTTAGTTGACCGACTTCTTATTACTACCAGGTGTAAATAAAATACATAGTTAAAATATATATCAAAACATACACAAATTTACATAGCATACATATATATAGGTTTTTATATACATATGTATACATATATATATGTATACATATATATACGTATATAAAAATATAACATCAAGCCCATAATTCCTGCATGCATCTTACCCACATAGATCACTTAAGCTTCTCAGAGGAAGAAAAGATACTGTCAGCAAGACAGGAATCAAAACATCCAATGGTTCACTTTTATACAATACACTTTATACATTTCCTAAATGTTTACCAAAATGCATTTATGTTCTAAATTACAAACTCAGATTTGCAGTAGTTTTGAGAATTTTTAGCCCTAATATATAAGCTTTAAACAAAACAGTAATTGTTACTGGTCAGACATTATTCTTTTATCTAAATAGTTTACTTTGTATCTTGCTTTAAAATTAAATTTTTCATCAAGTACAGTTTACACTCATGCTTTTGTTAAATGCAAAAAGACGACAGACACTACCACCACCTGGAAAGAAAAGCACAAAAGCAAACAGTTTTACTGCACAAGTGTGATCACTTGAAAATAATCTCATTTAGTTTTAAATGGTAACATTCAAATCCACATTTCAGGCTTTGCAAATCCATTTATGTAAAACTTAACAACAAGGCATGCCACATTCTTTTCCCACTTTCAAAATCTTCATTGTGGATGCAAAAAGCAGAAAGAATGAAGTACACCAAGAACAAGTTTAGGCTCAGTTTGCAAAAGCAAGTAATTTTTATGAGTATCTGATAGCAAAGTCACATCTGGAAAATAAAGGCATTGTAAAAATATTTGTTATTAGAGACACGCTAAGAACTACTGGTCCTTTTACATTGATTTCAGGCTACTCAGAAGAGTTAGCATCTCCTCTGTCAAACACAAAAATAGGGCAAGTAAAAGATAGACACCTCCACATCTTTCAAATTAAGTCTTTCTATAAAGACTGTCCATTAATAATAAGAGCTGCTATCAGCATGCACCTTATTGAAGGCAATTACCTTGAAATTCATTTGCATTCTCAGTCACCATCATGGAAATTTAATCTGTCATTGGTCAGCAAAAACAACAAAAAGATTCAGCAGGCTGAAGTCTGAACCTTTTTATTCCCTAAGTTGTTCTTCTATGTTAGCATATGTTTTAGGTCTACTCACAGCATACTGAACATAACAGACTACAGTCAAGGCAGGTGCAGAATCAGCAGCACATATGTACTGCTGATTTACAGGCATCTTAAAGAACCAGTCCCTGATGTTTCATGGTCAACATAGCTAAGTGAGAAAATCTATTTTGCCTGGTGCATAAACAAGAAGAGATAGTTAACTGCAACTCCAATTCTGGCTTCAGAGCTGAACAGCTATGGGAATAACAAGCACCACCGAGTTTTAGACTTGAATACTACAGGTAAGAGCCGAGACCAACTTAAGGTTCAGTTGAGTGTGGTGTAATGAGAGATTATGTTAAACTCATTTTAAACTTCTAAATTGAAGAAGCTGAACCACGTCTCAGAACATACACAGCAAACTTCTAGAACAATGCTGTATCAAAAACCAGCTAATTAAATAAAAGAGCTGTTTTCTCCTAATAACGAGACCTCAAGTCAACATACAGAAAAACACTGATGAAAGTTTTAACAGCTTTAGTTTACAATTTAAAAATAAATATACAAAAGCCTTGTAATTGCAATGCAAAAAATCAGGGCTCTATTATGTAAAGTCCAACACAAAATAGTGCATTAGCACTGTTTTTCCCTATTTCAGGCAAATGTTCCATCTCTAGATGTGGTGATGTTTTGCAAGAGAAAGTTGAGTATAGTTTCATGTACATGGCCAATTTAAAACATTGTTTTGTTTAGTTCATCATAGCAACAGTTAAACAGTTATTAATATTTGACCACACTTTTTTAAAAAAATACAAATCAAAGTACCATATACTTACTGTGACAATCTTAACTTAACATCTGATACAGAGTACTGTCCCTGGAATGGGTGGCTAGAAGAGGAGGAAAAACCCGAAAAAACATTAAGTATTTATTTTTTCCACAGTGAATCTATACCACACGATTATTAGTTATACTCCTCTCTATGGCTTAAAAAAAAAATAAATTTGTAGGATTACTACTATATCACTTTACAGAAGGCTAGGTCCCAGTGACTATTCAACCTTAGATTTCTTATGAACTACCTGTAAGTTGCCTTCTATTTACAGACCAGATATTTACAATCTTCTCACACTAAGGCAGAGTCATCTCCTTCTAGCAACACAGAGCAAATAAAAAAAAGAAAAAAGATCCCTTAATTAGACCAAAAGAGCTTTGTAGATCGGAAGAAAAACCTTCTTCAGGCTACAGCAGCTGACAAAACAAAACTTCCTGCAGTACAGTAATAAGCCATTAACCCATAATCCCATCACCAGGGCGGGGAGTGAGCGAGCGGCTGTGTGGAGCTTAGTTACCAGCTGGGGTTAAACCACAACAGTCCTTTTTGGTGCCCAACATGGAGCATGAAGGGTTCAAGGTAATGACAGATTTGATTGCAGTGTGCTAGATTGAATTTATAGCTGTTATTGTGGTTTAGCTATTAATTGACAGGCTCCTATGCTTGCCATGGGGCTTGCTTGCCTTACTGTATACTAGGGTCTAGTGCTCATTAGTGGCTGCTTTTTGCTTTTGCTGCTTGCTGTAGTGCTTATCTTACTCTGCTGTGCCTGGGAACATTTTGATAACAGCAATGGCGATGCACCTGGGCTGGCAGATGGCCAGGGCATCGCTGCTGTACTGGACAGGCTGGAACTCCAGTCAGCTCGAGTCAAAGGGACTGTGACCTGTGGATGAGTCCATGTGGGAGCAGGTACACCTCAAAGTGTCTGTGGCCATGGTTATGTCTGTGCTGCAGCAGGTATAACTCTGAAGCGATTGTGGCCCAAGGATAAGTCCATGCTGGAGAAGGTACACCTCAAAGCACAAGTGGCTGTGCGTGAAGTAATGCTAGAGCACCTCAAAGCATGTGGCCATGGATAAGCCCACAACAGAGCAACTACACCCCTAGAGGGACTGCAGAGATAGGTAAGGCCATGTTGAGTAGGTTCACTCCTGAAGGGACTGTGGCTGTGGGTAGGGCCACCCTGGAGTAGGTATATACCTGAAGGGACTGTGGCCCATGGATAAGGCCACGCTGGAACAGGTGCACCTCAAAGCGACTGTGGCTGTGGATAAGTCTATGCTGCAGCAGGTATATCCCTGATGAGACTGTGGCTCATAAATAAGGTTCCACTTGGAGCCGATACACCTGTAACAGACTGCAGTCTGTGGATAAATCCAAGCCAGAGCAGGGGCAAGGGGAGTTCATTGCAATGTTAAACCCTATGGTCTGGTCCAAAGAGACCAGGGGTGGAGATTGTAATGGAAATACTTTTACATTGTTGTAACCCATGATTTGAGTTGCATGTTATAGGAATTACTATAGCAGGAACCACCTGAACCAACGGAGGACAAGCCTTACAAGAAGCAGCGCAAGTGCAGCAGTGACCTGACCTGAGCTGGCTTTGGTGCCCAATAATTCCACCTGTCCTGTCCTGAGGGCCCACCATAAGAGATGGAGCCCAAAGTCAAGGACTAAATTAACTCAGTGGACATTTTGTGGACATTTCTGGACATTCTATGGACATTTTACAAAGTTGGTAGACTAAGGGAATGATATCTGTGTATTACATTGAAGGATGGGAAGAGGGGTGGTGGTTAGTGAGGATGTATTGGATAGTGTGGGACCTGAGCGTGATGTAAATGGTATGGAATAAGGGGTGGATATTGTCCTGGTTTCAGCTGGGATAGAGTTAATTTTCTTCCTAGTAGCTGGTATAGTGCTATGTTTTGGATTTAGGATGACAATAATGTTGATAACACATGGATGTTCTAGTGTAAGTACTGCTCAACAACAACTAAGTAAACAACTTTCCAGCTTCTCATGCTGCCCTGCCAGCAAAGAGGCTGGGCTGCGTAAGAAACTGGGAGGGGACACAGCCAGGACAGCTAACACAAACTGGCCAAAGGGATATTCCATACCATATCATGTTGTGCTCAGCATATAAACTAAGGGGAAAGCTGGCTGGAGAGCTGGTGATCGGGAACAGGCTGGGCATCAGTCAGTTGGTGGTAAGCAATTGTTTTTCATTTGCATCACTTCTTTTTCTTGGGTTTTATTTCTCTCTCTTTTTGTTATTTTCCTTTTCATTATGAGTTATTATTATTTTATTTTATTTCAATTATTAAACTATTCTTATCTCAACCCACGAGTTTTCTCACTGTTACTCTTCCAATTCTCTCCCCCATCCCACCAGGGGGAGTGTAGGGGGAGTGAGCGAGCGGCTGTATGGTGCTTATTTGCCAGCTGGAGTTAAACCACAACACCCATGCTAAGCAAAACACATGCACAGCCAACAGTGTTACCAAGTCTAGCATCATCTAATCTTTGAGTGAAAATACACATAAAACAATCCAAAGCATAGAAGATGCAACATAAAACAGCCAACTCCCCTCCATCCCCATCAATGACAACCTTGGACACAACTACTCCCTGCACACCTGGAAGCAATTAATAAAAAGCAGAACCATCTGAGGACAATTCCCAAGGAATGACAAACTTTCTACAGCTGGGGACAGCCAACAATCAACTTGAACAAGTTTCACTTCTCCTGACTCTGGATATATTTTTGTTCATAAAACTATAGCCCAGAATTAGAGTAAGGTATTGAAGAACAGAAATTCTTTCTTTCTGTACTTACAGAATAGGGCCCCAAAGTTTCACCCTCAGGGCTTTACAACAGGAACAAGGGCAATGCTGTAATTCTACAGAACACTGTGCCTGACTATGCATACTAGGAGCTCTCCATGTTAAATGCTAAAAAAAAAAAAAAAAAAAAAATTTCCTTACCTAGAATTTACCTCTGCAAGAGCTGAATGCTTGTTGCTATTCCATACTCTGTAGTTGTGGGTATTTTTCCAGGCTGCTACAAATGCTGTTCCAAAGTCTGACAAAGTCTTTTCGTTGTCTGATAAATTAAAAAAGATGAGAATTCGCAGCAATTCATTAGAGATGCAATACAAGACAAATTACTTTTTTTTCTTGTAAAAAAAATTAAAATTTTCCAGGCTCTTACCAAATCAAAGACGCTTAAAGCTCTAGTACTAAGAACTGGGCACTTAAAAAATGTTTTTTTATTTTAATTTTAAAGTGTCCCAAATATACAATGCCAGGACAAGAGGGAGGAAAAAAAAAAGCTTAAAAACCTCCACTTTTCTTATTTTTAATTAATTTATAAAGTTCTAAGTAAAGAGCTCAACTGGGGGGGGTGGGGGGGTGGAC
>NW_010972670.1:331776-365563 GCF_000737465.1 Haliaeetus leucocephalus
AAAAGAGGCGGCCGGGGGGGGGGGGGGGGGAAGTCATCCAAACATGGGCCTCGACTTAGTCTCTGGGCAAAGACAGGAAAGGGGAGACAATGGCCACATAGCAACTAAGAGCAAAACCATCATTTGCATTGGTCTTGGTCAGATACACTGAGCTTTGCTGTACTATGTTATTACTCATTCAAATTTAGTACACCCCAAATGCACACTGAAGAGTACAGGAAATAATTTTAAAGCCAGCCAGTGAAGTAGTATCAGTTTCCAGAAAAACCTGACATTTCATATCAACCAGGTAATCATCTTAAAAGATTAATGTTGTCAGACAAAGAACTTGGCATCTTCCAAACTTTAAAATCAAGTTCTCAATCCCATGGTTTCTCACAAATACCAGAGAACAAGATCTGAATTAGTTAATTGATATGAATACAGAATAATCATGACGAGAATGAAGTTAACAGGGTAGCACTGGGCAAACTAAACATTTTCCACAAATAAAACACTGATTCTTTTAGTTATATTTATGCACAAAAGTTGGAACACAGAGAATTCCCTCAGAGTTAAGACAAAAAGTGTTGAGCTCCAGAAAAACGTAAGCTTATAAAGCCTCTAAATGACACTTTTCACTTATGTGAATCCCTACTTAAGATCATAGCAGAGAGAAGAGATGGAACAGCCTAGTAAAACTTCCTGAAGACAGTCACTTAACTCCATGTCTCCTTGAATCCAATCCGTTACCCACAATTAACTTTAAGTTGCAACAGTCTGTAAGACACCCAAGTTTGTAAAAGTCTCATCATATATGGGGTTTCAGGTACTTCTGCTTAGGAGGAGAGCTTAATTAAATCAAGGAGGAGACAGTCAAATAAAATGTCTGTAAGGCTGTGAAGCAATTAGTAATAAGCTTGTCAAAGAATAACAAGAATAGCCAAGGACAACCGAAAAAGCAGCCTAAAATGAAATATTAGGCACAGAGAGATCCAACGACAGGCCACATGTTTAACACAACAAAACAAATGCTTATTACACCCACCCTCATCTCAGTCCCTAGACAAGGTATCTGTTCTACCTGGTTGCAGCACAGCAGCAAGCAGTGCATGAAGATAAGCACTGAACTGAGCCCTGATCCACTCATCTCCTCCTTCCCATCCAGTGCCATCAAGGAAAACATCATCTCTGTTCTCAGTTACATGCTTCACCAAGTAATCTGCAAATCTTAGGTCAGCAGTTGTTGGGTTCAGGATCTTACGGAGTTCTGGATCATGGATTTGTACATGAGCGTCTTCTATCTGTTTGAAATAATTCCAACGGTAAACATTTATCTCAATAAAACTACTTATACATACTACTATATATTGCTGCCTAAATCTAAATTCACATCCCCCAAAATATCAAGAAGAAACAAATGGCCAAAGAAATAATGAATTAACTGTTCTCAAAGTCAGATACTGCTCTGATATAACCAGATTATGATCATCTTCCTGGCACATAGTAAAAGCTGCTTATTTGACAGGATTTGGCAGGGGAAGTTTGGTGCTCACATTTATTTTCCTAGAGGCTCTTTGACTATTGCTTCAATTTATTAAGTTGGTTACCTATATGTAGCTATCTTAGGTTACCAAATGCTGATTATATAGTTGTACCTATTTGCTAGAACCAACACAGTGTTTTCCTAAGATACTACTTTTTTAACCTCTTGATTAAATCAGAAGGAGGTCAAGAGCAGTGTGCTTTATTATCCAACTGTATCTGTTTCTCAGCTGCAAGCACTTATTTTTGAAGACCTTATTACAAAGTCATGGAAAAAGCCCATGACATGAAAAGTAAAATTACACCAACAACAAAACAAAAATTTAAGAAGTGCCCTGCAAATTCAAATATTGGATAGAAGAATATACAGAAAAACATTAGTGTTAGTTTTGCACAGCTTATCTAATCCTATCCTAACAAATGATACAAATTTAACAAGCTTCTGCATTTAAGATTTCATAGGGAAGTAATTAAAAATTTGGGCATGAATGTGAAACTTTAAAGCTATACTTAAAATGCAACCTCCACTTCCCCCTGCTCCACCCCGCTCATGTTCAAGCAGTTCAAATGCAAAAGATTCATACTTCCACAATTGCATCACTCAGATGTTTCTGCTGACGGAACAAGATATTGGTGGCTCCCGCAACAAAGCCACGGACTGTTACATCTGACAGGAGATGATGCTGCTGCAGTGCCATGTATGGCAAACAAAGGTACCCCTAAAGTAACAGAGATATTTAGTAGATTAATGTAAGGCCAAAAAAAAAATCCAAACAACCCCCCCCCACCAATTATCTATATTCAGTTTTTCCTAATAAAAGCCAGCACATTCTACCCAGAATGAGCCTTGCTTATTACAATTTCAGCCACAATTATCTATTGTTTTGCTACATTACATCTGCAAAGCAAAGCAACCAGATTCCATATGAATTCAAATTTTCAATTTAAAAAAAAACTGTGTCACCTTTCAGTCTCAGGACTGAAACTGAAATACAATGCAAAGGACAGAAATCAAACATGTTTATAAGGCAACAGAATAAGCAGTATAAAACAAGAGTGAAATCTCAGGTCAGTTCAGAGACAAGAAGTCAATGGAAATAAAGATGCATCTCTCCACTTGCGTACCATGATGTCTTCTGGTAGTCCTGAGGCACATAATGCAGGAGACCTACAGACTGCTGTCCACATTTTATAAGTGGAGATTTCCAGGCTCCAGAGATATCAGTCAATTTTTGATAAGCATATGCATGCCCACTTTAAGAAAGAGCAGGATGGAAAGCAACACACTCTGCTTTTTAGCCACTCCATATTTCTAAGTTAATCTAGTATCCTACATTCCAATTAAAAAAAAAAAACAGCCAACAAAACCCCAAACATTTTGAAAAAAGGCTTTGAGGGAAATCACTGAGAAGCAGCTATAGGTATTGTAATTTTCTTTTTAAATATAGGATCAAGGTACCCCTGAAGTCTAATACTGAAGTATAATTTCAGCTGTTCAATTGCATAAAGCACAAAGCAGTTTATTCACTAGTAGAAACCCTGAAGGGCTAACAGCATACTGGACAGAAACAAAGAGCATATGCACTTCATCACATAGTACATGGTAATTGGAAACATATGGAAGAAAGGAGCACAACTATTCCTTTTTGTTATATTAGACACAGGGATGGCTTTCCAGATGACAAGCACTTATCAGCAGAAAACAAACAGCCTGTGTCAAAGGAACAATGGTGCTTTGAGAGGAATCATCAACCTAAAATGGAAATTCTTCAAAAAATATGGCTTAAGAAGCTGTCAAAGGGAAGGTTTAATTACTGTATACTCAAGTAGCAGTGTCTTGGAAATCTTTTACTATTTAAAGTATCAAGTGTCAGTTCCCGAATTCACATTTTTCTAAGTATAACAACGTTTATTTCCATGAACATGTTCCATTCTTTTTTAAAAAGTGCAAATGAAATGAGCGTTAGATCTTACAGAACTGGTACTAAAGAACATATTTTTCCTTATGCTCTAATGTACTTGGATATGTTATTATGCCATCTGTCAAAATATCCTCCCATTCAAATTTGTCAGATTTATTAGTCTTTCTATGGCATGGCATAAAACAACACTGAGATGAGAGCTCTAAAAGAGATTTAAACCTTCCAGTAAGTAGTTAAACTATAACTTTGAAACACATTTTTCTGATAACTTAGAGATGTAAAGCCTTTTCTGCTTTAATTACAATCGGATGAACTCAAATGAAAAGCGCCTTTGTGGAACAGAAGGTAAACACGTAAAAACTGTCAGCTTCCTTAAAATTGTTTACTTTTCCATTTTATAAGCTTAGTAGCAAACTAAGTTTGCACTTGTAGGCCCCCTTATCAATTATTTTCTTCTTGCTTTCAATCTAGTATTTTCAATAGAACTAGACTAAATACAATTTACAGGCTATTCTCTTGATTAGACAGACCATAAGGACAAACACCAGACTGTAGATCTTTACTGAAAAAGCATTTCTAACAGTAACATGACGCAACACAGGGCAATGACATTTGAGCTGCTCACTTGGGCCCACACAGTGTACTGTTTCCAATGAAAGTTATTGTGAGAAGCTCAAACACAATCATCAAATACAATGTTCTGCAAGGAAATGCAAATAAGCACCTCCAAAGGAAGAAACACCACTTCGAACCTCATCAGCTTGAGAAAATAAATCTGAATCTTCTACTTCCCAGGCAAATGTTCATCTAAAAGGTTATTAAAAACAAAACAAAACAAATGTAGTGTATCACTTCTTTCACTGGCAAAAGTATCTTTAAAAGGGACACATTTTCCCTGGTTTTTATGGGAAACCAGCCCTAGTAAAGGTATTGCTTGTTATCTGACAATGCTCATCAGAGTCCTTAGAAAGACTCTGGAACACCTGGAGTTCAGTTAGGCATCAGTGCAAGTTTAAAATTCAGCAAGTCAGCACCATGCACAGGGAAAGAGCCACAGACAACCAGGAAGAGTTACCATGTAAAGAAGGGTGAAATTACATATATAGTTATATTTTTGTCTGTGTGTGTATACACACACAGACAGTATATACATTTTGTGCATATATACACACATACACATTTATAAATACATAAATATATATATATAAATATAAAAAAAATAAAAGAGGAAAACATAGGCTTAGGTGTCAGCTAAGACACAGCTTGCAGAATCTTAGTTTAGATTAAGGTATCTAAACACTTCTTAAGTACTCTGATCTTGCCCCATATAGATCAGATCAACAATTCTTCAGAGTAAAAGAAAACAGTCGGTACTGATACATACCATTTACTAACCACAGTGGGGCTGCAGGTTACCATCATGTAGAATTGCAAATAGTGTGCAAGTATACATATGAAAGAAGAGTGGAATGCATGTGTGCACACACACGCCGCTCTCAGACATGCACTGACACTTTCTACCTGCCTAGGAACACGGTCATTTGACAGAGACTGTACTTACATGTTTTGAAGTACTCTACTGTCCATTTGGAGTTGGGTAACCAAAATTATTAACCACTTTGAAAAACAGATGTCTTTATGAGTTACCAGGTATCATGAACAACATGTTTACCTTTGTAAAAATAGCCAACGGCATACCATACTGGTCCTCTTCCAACCCAGATACCAGTCCTGGAACAAGCACCGTGTGTCCTGTATTTGCTTGGGGCTGCACAGTGATTGGAAGGCTTTCTGAGCTCATGCCTTTGCTTGGAAGATTTTCAGCCTGTTCTGATGCTGTATTTTCATGTTCTCCTTTTCTCAAATTAGACTCCTCCAAAATGCTAGGATCTAAGGTCTCCCAGTCACTTTCAGAGGATGTTGGAGAAGTGCGGGAAGGAACTTTCAAGCGCTGCACAGTACCATTGGAGGACTGAGCTCCATTGCAAGTCTTCTCTGACTGGGAGAAAGGCACGTTTGCTTTTTGACCTTCCAGGGAATGGTTTCCTGCCATCTTCCTGCCTCCCTTTCCCATTCCTAAGTTTGTATTTGAATTATCAGCAGCAGACACAGAAACATAGTCATCTAACCATGGTGTATTTTCCTGCAACCCAGCATCTTCCGATATGCTCTTTCTTGGTCTATACTGTGAGCAGTCAGTAAGACCATGTTCAATCATACCTGGAAAGGGACAGCATGCATGAGTATCAGCATCTCAGTAGAAATTTAAGTGACTTTTGTTAAAGAAAATGAACAAAGTCCTCTTGTGTTCAAAGTGGAAATCACGTATTTCAAAACACCACTTTGGGGAGGGGGGTGTTAAAAAAACACCACAAGAGCCAAACCCCACACTTTCTCTCCTAAAGAATCTGCCCCAACTTTTTTTGCTTTGAGAAGACCGGTTAGAAGCTAAGAATTAGCAAGGTTAGGGGTTTGGGTTTTGTTTGGGTGTTTTTTTCCTTTTCTTTTTTTTTTTTTTTTTTTTTTTTTTTTTTTTTTGAAGAGTGCATGTGGAAGGAAGAGAGAGGTTTGTATTTTTGGGGGTTTTTTTAAGGAACTTGACAGGAATGTGTGACTTATTCAGGGTCCCATCTATGTTACCCACAGGCAATACAGAAGATACAGTGGCTCTGATTAAGCACAAGAAATAACCCATAGAGTGCAAGCAGTAAGTACTAGGAGATGTGTACATAGTATACGGATATGCACAGAAGTCACCCATTTTTCAGGCAACATACCAACATAACTCTTGTCACATAAGTTGTTTTCCAAATGAAACAGTACAACCAGTCTCATTTATCACCAGAAAGCATATAAAAAGAAGTCCAAACTTCTCTTCTTACCAGGAAAGAGTGACAGGACAGTCATCAGAGCTCCCACCAACCTATTTACTGGAGAAATATAAAACAGCACCTGGTGGCAGAAGGGATGGAGGTGGGGAGAAGACAGTGTGCAAGAGAGGAAAGGGGAATTAGGGAGGAGAGAATGAGAAAAATAAAATTACACTTAAGCTTGACAAAGATAGAACACATACAAACTATTCAAGGCATTGCTTTTTACATTATTTTAGAAAGTCTGCTTACCAACAAAAGCTCTTAAATCAGTTCAAAGTAAATATTTAAATGTCTACTGTATCCTTATATAATATTTGTAACATATATGTTATATATATACTTGTTAATCTTTCAGATTTTTCTGTCAATCATTCAGATTTTCTTCCTAAATTGATCCAGTTACTGAATGACTTGACAGAAAAAAGCTGTTCCTGGCACACCGCATAGATTCTTGTTCATTTGTAGTACACTAAAATCTCTGTGTTTATATCAAAGAGGCCAGATAATCTCCATTCCAGAATTTTGACAAAAACCTATGCAAAAACATCTCCTCTAAGAAAATATATTAAAGCTATGCAGATAAATGAAAAACAGGATAAATGCAGCCTGCATTTATTACAGGTATCTACCTATGATTGAAAAAAAAAGATTTTTTTTGAAACAGAAGACATGACTGATACTAACTTTGGTAAAGCACTTAAGGCATAACATGGGAAAACAGAATCTCCTTAATTAAATCAGAGAGACTGGGATTAGTAAATTAGTTAGGAATTCAAAAGGGGGGTGTCAAAGGCTAGCAATGAGAGAAGAAACAGAAGGCAGACTGAATATTACTACTGGAGTTCCTCCAAGACAGGCCTTCAAGGGGAGGAAAGCAAAAAAACCCCAAAACCCCAAACAAAAAAAAAACCCCACAGAAGTCAACTTGTTTAACAATGCCATTTTTGCATCCTCAAACAGCACAATACTAGTAAAAAATACCTCAGTATTACAAGGAATCAACAATGATGCAAAGGAATACAGAATGATCTAGCTTGATGACTTTGCAGGCCAGTTTAATAGGTATATGATGAAATTAAAAGTGCAAGTTTGTGGACTTAGACTTAATAAAAGACTTCTAAAGTGTCTTCCTAGCTTACAGCAGAAGTGACTGATTAATAACAACTCATGTTCCACTAGTATTTGCAAGTCTACAAGCTAGTGAATCGGTGGAACCAAGAGAAAGACCTATGCAGTCCTTACACATAGCAAGCGATGGTAGAAATAGACTCAGCTAGAAATAGATGATGTATATTATCTTGTACAATTTTTCTTTTTTTCTATGTTCAAGATAAGTGAATTCTGATTGCAACAGCCACAGAAAAAGCATGGTGATAAGAACAAGCAGCTTGTCTGAGGAAAGAATTTCGGCTGACTTCAGTGGGAATAAAAAAGTCTAACTTCTTTTAAGATGCTGCTCTATAATGCATGTATGAAAGATACATTAGCAATGAACTACAACAGAAAGCCCATGATAACCCTACAGGTTTAGATTCTATGATACCATGTATTCCTAGCCAAACTTATTTTTAAACCTACAGAAATAATTAAGTCTATAAAGAAGTACCTTGTTTACAAGAAATCTATTCCAGTCTAGGTTTTTGTTTGTGTATACCGCTTACTAAGCCAAGTATTTTTCTGTATTTGTTCCATCAAGTCCCTCTGCCATCTTTCCATCTACATGAGTGCACACCTCCTACCCCCCCAGCCCCATTTATACTGCCTACAACATTTACATCAGCAAACTTGGTGGTCTGGGCAGCAGAAAAGTCAAATGATCGCCAGCTGGAAGTAGTCTTCTAGCCTAAAAACAGCTGAGAGGTGAAAAAAATTCCTTTAGCCTGTGGAAAGGCATCAATCGAATTGCTAAGGATTAAAGGAAATCTGTCTGTGGCATTCAGGCATTCTTCAGCTCAAGAAAAATTGGCATTACTAGTGGCTTCTTGCATATTATATTTAAGGTCTTTGAACATACAGATACCCACAGTTATTCTGGAACCTTAACATCTACCAACAAACAGGCAGTGCCAGAAAACCAAAACTCTTCCTTTTGAAATTGCAAGTGTTATCTTCCTGTTGGAGCTCAGGGAAAAAACAAAAGCAAAGCAACCTGCCCGTTTATTCAATAAGCATCCAGTTATTTTCAAAACAATTTCGTATGTTTGAGTCAGGAACATGCTTGGGAAGCCTTCCCTCTTCCCTCTTCCTGTGCATTTATGTCTTGTGGTTTAAGCAGCTTCAGAAAAGAATTGTAGCTCAGTGAAGTATTTTGTTCATATATGTCTAAATGCTGAACTGACCTGACAAAATGCTATCATAAGTTTTTAAACAGATCAATAGAGATACTTTACAAAATCTTAACTGAAAAATATTTTTTATGTTTTTTCCACTTATGGTTTAAAAAAAAAAATAAAAATCACTGTAGACTTTCAGAATGTATTAAGGTTTTTTTTGGAAAAAGCTTCCATATTGAGTCTTGATTACATACATCTCTACATGTGTACTCCTACTATGTCATAATCATATTTTCTCAAGTATACCTTCTGCATGGCCTTTAATATAGCAGTCTTTAGTATATGGCTCTTTAATGCAGAAACTGCATTTATTCTCACCTATAAATACTTAGAACTGTTAAGGTATACCTAACAAAGAATTAAGTGACAAGTGCAAAAGCTTCGGAAAGGCTGCTACTTCTATTTTTAAAAGCCATATTTTACTGCCTCACAAGAGGTACCTAGGCCTTGGATACAGACTTCAAAAAGCCACACAACTGTTTCAATATCTTACAGATTAAGTCCTACTGACTTCCCAGTTGCAGCTAACAGGAAATTCTTATGTTCCCTCTCAGCACTCTGAAGAAGCTGGGGTTTAACATGGCAGGTTCACTGAAGAAAAAGTGACATTTGGGAAACGGAAACAAAACTTTAAACAAAAAAATTTAAAAAAGCAAACAAAAAATAATCCCTGCATAAATGTGTCTGGGAGCTGAAACACAGTCATTTCACTGAAAGTTCTTGTTCCAGGGTATTTATACATAGAAGAAAATAAACGTATCTACTATTTCACATCTGCTTGTGCATTTTGCATATTCCACTTAAATTACTAAGATAGCATTGCTTCTGAGGGAGTAAGGAAAGTAAAGAAAACACTGAGCCTAGAATTCAACAGTTTTTACCAATTTATAATCTGAGTTCAGCCTGACCTAACAGATACAGCTTTTTACGCTGTCTCCTGCAGGTGTCCAAGCAACTCAGGTCTGAAGGACACTTCTAGCCCAAACCAGAAGTTCTACTTACTGAATACCTGTAAAGCTGTATGCTGTCTTTTAGGTACTAGCATTTCCTATTGGTTCTTTCACACAGGTACCTATTTGCATTAAGTGTATCCTTTCCTACCTTTTATAATACGTTAAATTTCTCCACTCATATTTAATCACATTTTACTTACTCTGGCTGGGACAGCTATTAATAAGGTGGAGTATGGACAGAAGCAGAGGCAAATTTATACATCAACACACAGCAGTTATGTGTAGCATAATTTCCCAATTTATATATGGATGCAAAGTTGTTGATATGACTTCAGATACTTTTATTTTACTTTATTTTACTTTAATTTGTTTTTCACTAGTATATTCTACACAATTTCATATAAAAAAAATTTCAAAATTGCATTTCTATGTAAATTACCTGCCTTAGCCTACAAAACGTTACCTTTTTCTCTAGAAGAATCAATTTAAAAATGATCAAGACCTGAAAAAACACAAAAAGGAAAAAAATGGTGAGTGAACTAGTGCCATTTATCAAAAATACTGTGCAAGCATAATCTCTTATCACGATTTCATGTTAATCACTGCATAACTGTCAAATGATCAAGTACAGGTGACCAGTAAAACCCAGTGTTCCAGTACCCTTTCTCCACCTGAGCCCTCATTTTAATATAGCATTTGAGATGCACAAAGAAAAACCTGCACAAACAAGAATTGTTTGATTTGAATCATAAAAAGCTTATCAGAAAGAACACATTGTATAATTCCAGAATTTAAAAAAACAGTAAACTGCATAAACATAAAAGAGCTCCTCCACAGAAATACAGAAAACAATTCAACAAAATACCAAGAACAGCATTCACCTCACCTAATTTTAGGCATCTATAGATGAGGCATCTAGATCAGAAGTGGCTGTCCAGATTCTCTACACTCAAAGAAAAACACTGATGCTTCTGGCACATGACTGGCAGACATCTGAAGTTAAACAAAAATGAGTTCTACCCCAAAAATCTACTGAGCAGGCGAAAATACACCATGAAACCCAAATTCCTGAATTTGTTTCCTTGATGCCTCTCAGTTAATAAAAGATTCTAAATGCTATTTGTACCTTTGCTGTAGGATACATGCTCAATTTCAATAGTCATTAAGAAAAAGAAGGAGAGGTGCAAGTCCCCTCAGGTTCTATGATGGCAGAAGCTGCAAAAATTACAAGATACAGGGAAAAATGCTCCAAGTTGTGTCTGCATGGACTTTAGCAATATTATTCCATCACATTCATCTGACAAGAAGCAGGAAATAGAAACAAGATCATAAATGAGACACCACTTGCACTTTGGGACAGGACTAAAGACATGTTACACAAACCCAGAAATCTCCAGGGTATCCAGCAGACAGACAAAACTTCTCAGTCTGGAACTTACTTTCACTGAAGTCATGTAGGCAGAAGGGAAATTAGGAGGCTGTAACCAGAAGTACTTAGGAAACAGTCTTCTTACTTGTAGTTCAGGTATGCCTGGACATGTTTATTTTTCAGTTCCTCACAAAGCATTTTACTCCACAAAATAAGTGCTGTAATTTATATATTTAACGGAGAACGCCTACCTTGTGTCTAAAGTGAAAAACAAGATCCCGAGGAGACAGCCCTGAGATACCAAAAAGAGAGTAATTACTACAGTTTAATAGCTAGTAGAGATACTAACTTACTTCTTGTCACCATCTTTCAGGGGAGGTAGACAGCCATTATGCATTCTATGTGAACCTGATTATTTCAATAGCAGAATTTGTATCAAATTCTTTCTTTTGAGCAGGAGCAAGAGTTAAGTCTACAATGGAGACAATAATAATGTAAATAGTCACGCTCTGAGTTACTCCTGTTGGCTGCCACACAGCATTATGGAAACACTGAAGTAAATACTACACCGTGCATTCAGAAAACACAGGGAAGAGTCAGAATCAAATAGGAGATAGCCCAAATAACAGGTAGATGAAAGCTTGAGCACCCCACACCATCAAATAGTTCAATCTAAAAATTAAGAAGGTACCGTTTCCCAAAAGCAGCCAAGCAGTTGCTTGTCAGACTCTTAGGTCAAGAGGTAACATGGCTTTCAGCCTACCACTAACTCCTATTATAAAAGCAACACTACATTTATTTGACATTTATTTAAATCCATTCATAAAAGAAATGCATAACAGAATACTATGCAGGCACACAGACCTCTGGTGCTTAATCTGTTAATGCACATGAATAAATTAGCTAAGGAAGGGAATGTGTTGATTAGTGTAACATTATCTCTGCTGCTTGTCCAAAAAAAGTCACTCACCCAGATAAGCTTGTGACCCTTCTAGCAAAGTACTGCCCAAGGAACTATTCATATGATCATAAAGTTCCTGTAAAAGTTAGAACAAAGGCAAAAAAATCCAGAAGCTGTTAATGGCATATGGTCACACAAAATTCAGAATAAATAAAATTCACTTATTCAAGGATTTCAATGTCTTGTTCCAGAAAGAAAGTAAAATTTTACTAATGGAGTCAACGGAGATACAGGCTGACAATCACACTCATTCTTGTGTTTCATTACAAATCAGAAAGCTGACCCTCTGTCAGATTAGGGTCGTTCATTTAGTTCACGTCAAATTATTACAAGAGCTGAATAACTGTATGACCTATGCAAATGGAACATTTGAGCAATAATTAAAAACACTGAAGTCCGTAGCCATACACTGAAAGCTTTGTTCTGTGTGGCTATTGCTTAAAATTTACCTTTAGAATTGAAATTTGCGTGAAGTCTTTTTCTTCAAAATATGCATGTGTAATGAGTTGCAGCTTTGCCTGAAGTAACCCATACAAAGGCTTGGAAGAAAAACAAACACAAAAGCAAGTGAAGAAAACTTATTTAACCACTCATTTTGAACGTTAATCTTCTCCTGTTCTTATCTTGCAATATAGACACATTATTACACATAGAGTTCATGGAGGGGCAGTCCTTAGTCACTAACTCACACCATCTTTCTCCTGTGCTCATTTTAAATGCCGATAATTCTATTTTCTTTCCATTTGCACGTACCATACCATCACTGAACACCTTTCTGGAAAAGTACTTTCCTGCTTTAACACTGCTTGTGCAGCTCCAGTAATAGTTCTTTCTTCAGCTTTAAGCACAGAAAGAATTTCTGCTCCCTGCCGGGTGACCAGTAGCTTTTGCTAAATAGGTAGAAATACAAGATGTTTCTTCAAAACAAGAGTATGCTGTATGTGTGACTACCTTAAAACCTCTTTCAGTTGTCAACAGACACTCTCCAGTTATTATAATGGCCACACCCCTCAATCCTACTACATGAAATAAAGTTAGTAGCACTTAATAATCAAAAGTGCAAATAGATATCCAGGACCCTGACAACAGGCAGACACTTCTACAATTATTCTTACAAAGAGATACCAATTCAAGGCAGCTCACTCAAATGCCATAGCCTTCCAATTCAATTTTGCTTCAGTATTTTGTTACCCTTTGCAATGATTTAAAGAGAGATGTTTGGAGCCAAAAGTTCCAAATGAGAATATGGAAAACAATTATTTTAGTCTGTTGTTTGAAAATGTTTTTGGAGTTAAACAAGCATTCTTACCAGCTGACTGAGAACACAGACACTTTTCTGTACTGTTTCTCGGGTGATGTCTGCTTGCCGTACTTTTAATGCCTAAGAAATAGAAGTATTACAGTATTTTTACCCACACACAATTTAAAAAAGAATTCTTTCACAGGTCTAGTTGCCACATACCACCCCCCTTTTTAAACAAAATCCTAAAACTGTCTTCAATGGTGGAATACCCAAACCATGCAACAGTATGCCCTTACCTAGTAAAAATAGTCATAACACTGATATGTCAGAGTTGTGTTCTTATCTCTCTGTGCACAGCAAAGATCCAAATACAGCTGTGATGACAGGCAGAGGACTGTTTAAAAGACACTGGCATGAGAAAAAGGCAATAGCCCTGGAAAAGGCAGTGGCATTTTAAGTCAGGGTAATGTAACAGAAGAGAAGCCACAACACATCACTCGTTCTTCTCTAACATCATCTGTGAAAATGGACCCAGTTGAAAAGTCTTTGCCTAGAAATTGTTTGCTTTATACTCAAGGAATTTCTCTGAGCCACCCATAAAATAAAGGAGGTATCATCTGCAGAATCAACTACATTCTCAGCCAGACCAAATGGTCCCAGCACTTAACAGCAGACCTACAAAGGATGGGGGCAGAAAGACAGCCAAGTGATTCACTTAATTGTAAAAAACAGCAAGTGTGTGGACTGCAGCCCACACATCAAAAGGGACAGATGGAAAGAGTGGTAGAGCTGTCATATAAAACACATTGTTTTATATTCTACTTGTTCCAAAGAGTTAATTTTAAACACCTATTTATCTTCTTAATTGGTTACTAAACAGCATAAACTGGAATCAAAAGCACAATAAACCCAAGTTATTGCATAGTTAAATAGAGCAAGACTCTAAATCACAGAATACAGTTAAGACTGGCTGCAAAGATAATGAGTGAACTGAAATCAACATGGATTTAGTTCAAAAGAAACAGAATTAAAATCTGCATGTGTGAAATTTCTCCTATAGCATAAACAGGAACTTGAAATATAATCAACGTATGATTAACACTAAACCCGAGTACATAATTTACATCTGAATACAAGACTTATTTAAAACTCAAACCCACATGGCATTCCAGATTCTTGGCACTTCACTGGAAAAGGGAGTAATTTTTAAAGGAATTTGTAGTAACTTCTCAATTGTAAGTGCACAGATCACACTACCGTAACTACTTTTGAAAATATGGACAGATTCTAGTACATCAAGTACATAATTTCCTCAGTGTGATCAGGTGCACACAATTTTTCAGCTTTACTGCTAGAAGTTCAGTATTGGTAAGCAGCTACAATGAATGGGAAGATTCTAGTCTACTCTGCAAGTGTACTTTTGGCAAAGGAGGTAGGTGAAGAGAAACATCCCTACACTTGCATGGTCACATCCCAGGAAATACTGTAAAATTTTTCATAGCCACACACTGGAGAAATTTCAACTTTTTCCACCCAAGAGGCCTACTTCCTGGAAACATGACTTGGCCACCTGACAGACTGTCAGCTTCATTTGTTACTTGGTGCTGATGCCTGGATTAGCTCTCAAGAACCAAAACATATTTTTCAATTGCCTCGAACATTTCAAAAGACCACAATATGCCTGCTGACATAAGGGAAAGAAATAGTTCTCAAATTCTGTAGCTACCTACTGTGCACATTTTCATAGACTTTTAATGTAAGCTGATCATGCAGTTTGACTGTTGGCGTAATGCAAGCCACTGAATTTTAGGGTCGTTAATGCATCAAGCCTATTATTTCATTAATATAATTCACAACTTGGAAAGTTACCTTCGCTTCAATCTGCCTATAGCAAGAGACGCCATATACTGTGGTTCGATCCCCATATCTCGGTGGCAAATGGAAAAACACAGTATCTATGAAAAAGAAAAGACTGTTTCGTAAGTCACTAACAAGAATTCAGTATTTTTATTTTCAGCATCACTTTTTTATAAAAGGTTTACTGCTGAAAATACTAGCACACTTATTTTTCTAAGACTTTAAAAAAAAGAAAGAAAAAGTAATCTATAAAGCTACGCCCACACCCAAATTAGTTTCCAAATTGCAAGATGCTTTCCCAATTCAGTATGGAGCAGCAGAGACAAGGCACTATAAGGCAAGGTGTACAGTTGCAGCATGATGCCATTAAGAAGGTAAATGCAATGAAGATGGGGAAAAAAAAAAACCACTAAGGAGGACACATACTGTTAAAAGATTAGAGTAGCTGCTACCACTGCCAAGGTAGATATCCATGCACCAGCACTGCTATGCTAACAAAAAGGATTTGTGAATCCTAGTCTCACACAAAATAATTACTGTCTCTGTGCAAGTGTGACATGAAAGAAAAAAATCTCTATAAAATATGACAAAAGGCTTTTATGGCTTGAGATATATACACACATACATATACACATGCACTTGCTACTACCGCAAAAAAGTTGCTAAATCCTAAGTAAAGGAGAGGATTACCACTGTTTGCCCTTCAAAACATGAGTGAAATCCGTTTTGAAACCAACTATTAATTTTTTGTTTGCTTCATAGTAACAAAACGAACAGAAGAGACAATCCCATATGCATTAAGTCTAACAGAAAGAGGGACTATTTTTAACAAAGCTTGCTCCCTTGAACAAGTTTAATTATATTATGGAGATTACCTAGGCTTTTAGAAAGCCTTTAAGACTATTTCCTGTATCTAGTCATCCTCTTTGCAAAACTGCAACTATCAGTGGGAATTAGTTTAAAACTCAAAAAATAGATACCTAATAAAGTTACAGTAAATGTAACATAACTTATCTGAAACATATTTGCCTATTTCAAGTTCATGTGTATTCTTGCCTACAAAACACAAGGATATTTATCAGTTTTGTTGCCAAGTCTTTTTTTCGTACCAAAAAATACACATTGGTAATCTTTTAGTGCAGTGATAAAAATGCTCAAAGCTAACCATTAACTGGGATGGTACTGAGCCAAGTTAGAACAGTGAAGTGCAGCTGCATGATTTTCCTAGCTTTGAATGTAGCCTACTTCTCACTATGTATTTAACAACACAGAAATTTAACAAAAATCATGACCCAGCCCAGAGTCAGAGAGACTTTTATTGCTGCTAGGAAGGGGATTATTTTGATATGACTTCCTTTGCTTCCAAATGAGGTCTCTGGAAGCTGGAGAATTAGGAAGCTAAGTACATCAAGTTAAAAAAAAAAAAAAATCTTATTAAAAGTAGCATTAAAGGGTTTCTGTGATTTTGCTATTTTAAGTGACTTCCTTGTTCACTGCTCTGCAGAAAAAAAGATGAAACAACCGAATATGCATATAAATGTCACAGTGATGAACTGAACTGCTGTTAAATAAACAAAGAAATAAATGCAATACTAAAAAAAATAACTGCAGTGAACTTGCTGGTAACTACATGGCAAAGGAATCATTCTATCTTCATTCTGCTGACAAATACACTAAAGCTCCTGTTCCTACCCTTTACATTTGCTGGTTTTCAAAATATGTCATTCTACAGACATTGAATGACTTGTAGGTCACTCTAAGAATCTCTAAATTAGTGGAGGGGAAAAAAAATCATTACAAAGCTGAATTTTAGAATTTCATTTTTCCCCTACCTCAAAACTGGATTAAGGTTTTACTCAAGAGTTTACTCCCCTTTCAGAGAACTTCTGAGAAAGTCAGTAGCCTTGTTTTGCACTAGGACTACACACAAGTGACCCTTAAGCTTTTATTGACATCCGATTTCTTGATGTAGAAGGTACACCTTTATGATCTACTTGCACTTTAAACTCTGAAGCAATTATCATTACCAAAGTATTTTGCAGCTTAAACAAAAAGTACGGGAAGTCTAACAGTGAAAAGAATTGTTGGTTGCAGCAGAAGTAGTACATAAAACTTCCTCTCTTGTCTCTTACCTTCCTGATAGTTGTGAGCACCATCTGGTAAGGCGAGAAATGGCAAGTATTTCCATTCCTCTGGTAAACTGTGGCTGTCATGTCCTTCTCCAGGCTTTAGGGGAGGATAGGAAAATTCAACCTAAACAAACAAACAAGAATAGAGTGAGGCAGAGAGAGAATACATCACTGTTACCAAATAAGCAAGTCTCTGTGATTCAGCCTAGCACCTTTTTCTTAGCAATGGTATAAAACAAAGTTTTTCTTCCTACTAGCATTCCTTGTCCCTTCCTCCAATGCACCCATGGACTGACTCATGTGTGGTCTAACTGACAGGCCCTGGGCAGATGTGGCTTCTGCCATGCTTCCATCCAGGCTAGTACCTTTTCCTCCAGAGAAATATGAAACAGATCTTTAAGCAGAAAACATCACTCAGCAGCTGAATACCTTCACCCCTGTATGCACATAGCCAGCAGCACATTGCTGCACCTGCAGTGTCAGCAGAGGTCATTGCTGGGGCACACACATCCTGAAATCACATTTGGCTTCTCAGCCCCTCCAAGGCTCATGACTAGGTAACATGCTAACACATGCAAGTGTGGTGGGTTGACCCTGGCTGGACATCAGGTGCCCACCAAAGCTGCTCTGTCACCCCACCCCTCCACTGGACAGGGGAGAGAAAATATAACAAAAGGCTCATGGGTTGAGATAAGGACAGGGAGAGATCACTCAGCCAATTACCATCACAGGCAAAACAGACTTGACTTGGGGAAAATTAATTTAATTTATTACCAACCCAATCAAAGCAGGATAATGAGAAGTAAACCCAAAGCTTAAAACACCTTCCCCCCACCCTTGCCTTCTTCCCAGGCACAACTTCACTCCCAGATTCTCTACCCCCTCCCCCCCAGCAGCACAGGGGGACAGGGAATGGGGGTGAGATCAGTTTATCACACATTGTCTCTCCCACTCCTTCCTCCTCAGGGGCAGGACTCCTCACACTCTTCCCCTGCTCCAGCATGGGGTTCCTCCCACGGGAGATAGTCCTCCATGAACTTCTCCAACGTGAGTCCTTCCCACAGGCTGCAGTTCTTCATGAACTGCTCCAGCGTGGATCCCTTCCACAGGGTGCAGTCCTTCAGGAACAGACTGCTCCAGCATGGGTCCCCCACGGGGTCACAAGTCCTGCCAGAAAACCTGCTCCGTGGGCTCCTCTCTCCACAGATCCGCAGGTCCTGCCAGGAGCCTGCTCCAGCGCGGGGTTCCCACGGGGTCACAGCCTTCTTCGGGAACCCACCTGCTCCGGCGTGGGGTCCTCCATGCACTGCAGGTGGATATCTGCTCCACTGTGGACCTCCATGGGCTGCAGCGGGACAGCCTGCCTCACCATGGTCTTCACCACGGGCTGCAGGGGAATCTCTGCTCCGGCATCTGGAGCACCTCCTCCCTCTCCTTCTTCACTGACCTGGGTGTCTGCAGGGCTGTTTCTCTCACATGTTCTCATGCCTCTCTCTGGCTGCAGCTTCTGTTGCGCAGCAATGTTTTTCCCCTTCTTAAATCTGTTATCCCAGAGGCATTAGCACTGTCGCTGATGGGCTCAGCCTTGGCCGCGGGCGGGTCCACCTTGGAGCCAGCTGGCATTGGCTCTGTCGGACATGGGGGAAGCTTCTAGCAGCTTCTCACAGAAGCCACACCCCTGTAGCTCCCCCGCTACCAAAACCTTGCCATACAAACCCAGTACAGCAAGCCATTATTTTACCCTACTCGATGTTGAATAATCTCAGAAACTACAGTGACAGCAAAATACTGCTTTTAAGTATTTTTATGCCCTTGACTGCAATGAGTGCTACACATTGGTCTAAAGTACCTCCTTTTCCTTTCCTCAGGAAATTCTGCCTTTCAATTTCACCTTTCATTTATTTGCCATTTACCTCTTTTTTCCCAGTAAGAGGGACAAACTTTCTATTCCTCACACTACACTGCATGTCTACCACAGACCTTCATAATCAGTATCTTCACAGTACTATCGTTTCATCTTCTTTTCCTATGGAGACCCCTCTGGGTTTCCAGCCACTTTCACCAACTCTTTTTTCCATACGTTCATTTATAAAATTACTGAACAAAATCTAACCACAAATTTATCAGTAAAAGAAACTGTTCAAAGATACTGCAACTTCTATTGAAGGACATTTAGCAATAAACTAGTGAGCTGTAAAACATATACATGAAAATAAAAACGCAGGACAAAGCAAGCACACAGAAAATATTAACATTTGATGGATTATAAAATAAAAATACTGTAAAGGATGAGAGTACTGAAGAAGAAATGGGAAATAAATCAAGAAAAATGAAATTCTTCACCTTACCACACGGTGTCACTCTTCCTACAACTGTTGCCAACTTGGGAAAAAAGCACAAAGGACCAGAAAACAAGAAATCAGCCTTGCTACTTGCTGTATCAATTTCAAGTTTTCTTATTCCTCATATATAAAAGAGATCTTGAAAACATCCACAGACAATAAAGGTCTGGTGAAAGACCAAAGCCCTGAGCTAAAGGTAAGTAAGGCGCAAAGAATATTTATACAAGGGGGTGGAAAAAAAGACATGCAATAGAAAAAGTATTAATTTTGGCAGGGGAAAGAGGGGGTATCCAGACCCTGACTTGTAGTTAGTTATCACGAATCCACAAAGGCTTTTAAACAAAATATGCCATTAAGCAAAACAGAAGAACATCTGACTTCCAAAAGCGAGACAAACACTGGAATTAGCATCCATACAAAGAGCAGAGAAACTGCTTGCATTTAGTACCTAAATCCTGAGAATTCCCTGCTATCCTTTTCAAATCACAGATTATAAGAAAATTAAAATGTTAGAAGCTTCATGTAAATATCTGCAATACAGAAGAGGATTATATCATACAATCTGATACTGTCCCGATTCAAACTGGCTGGCTGAAAACATGGTTTACAGAATTATTACTGGATTCTCGCAGGAGGAGTAACCTCAGCAATAAATAAAGCACAGTTCGTAAGTTTTAAAACATAGATAGTCAAGGGGCATCTACACTAAAGTCCTGCATCAGGTGTTTTACTTCACTGCATGGCCAACAGAGAGGGGTTTGGATCCACCCTCTGCATGAGCTTCTTTCCATCGAATACAGAGGAAACCCTGGGTGCATTAGATTTCAGTGAATACCTTCAAAGCGTCATTCCTGACAGGGAGATACTGCAAGTAAGGATCTAAGACATCATTGCTTCCAAGCACTTACAGAATTATGACTGTATTTTCCATTCCAACCAAAATAATGAATTAGAAGACACATTTAAAGGAAAGAAGGGTAGGACAATTCAAGCTATATGAAAAAACATGTATTCACTAAGGAACACTCCTTTCAAAAGTCCAGAAAAAAGATGGGAGATCTGGCTCCTGTGTTCTTTTGACAGCGCGAAATTTCCTGAAGAACGACTTTGTTCTAGCTCACAACATGCCATCAACACCTCAGCTGCTATCAGATACTGCCAGCAACAGGGATTTCTGCAGGCTCGGACTGTTCCCAATTCAACAAACCAAACAGGCATTAGTGACACTGATGATAATCCTGTTTTATATTAGACTGCTTCTTTCAAAAATTCATGTTCCAATATAGAAATTTCTGTATGTGTGTGTGTGAAAAAATATCACAAAACTCAGATAAAGCAGAATTAAGATTGCTTAAGTGGCCCTAAATAATTGACTTTACGATATACTTTATGATAGACCTGATTTGCATTATGACATACTATTCCTCCCCCTCCCCAAGAGGGTCCATGTAAGAAGGAGCCTGGTTTCTAAGGAGGAATCATGTTTGTGTAGTTTAATAGATCACTGCTTGTAGAAGTACCGCCTCATATTGCAGAGGCTGAAAGGGTGGAAGTAACAAAGAAGCAGGAAGAAAAAAAAAGGACAATCCAGCAGCAAGGACAGCATGGACACCCTGAAGAACTTCCTTCCACCCCTCCTCTGACTTAAGAGTTCCCAGTGATTTCATTTCAAAGAGTTAAGTCAAACTTCTTCACAAGTAGTCACTGCAGGTGGGATTCAAATCAGCTGACTACATGTCAAAAATCAAGTTCTCTGAGCAAGATCCTAAGCAAGATTCTGCATAGTCAGAGAAAACAGACACCTGCAGAGGATGATTCATCTGATCTGTTTCTTTCCACTGTCTCTGAAGACAGCTAGCTCAGACTTCCAAGTCTAACTTGCAGATGACTGAATTAATGCAGATGAAACTCACCCTAACTGTTCCTTACCTTCTAGACACTCTGCTTGATTTCTACAGCTCAATTTGCAGACTTGCATCAATTGCAGCTGGAATCCTTTGCATAGAAAAAACAATATTTCAAAACCAAAGGAGTATAAGAACATTGAGTAGCCTAATTAAAAAAAAAAAAAAAAAAAAGCCAAAACCCCACAGTTCTCGAAAATCTTGAAACTGAGCAGTGCACATGTACCAAAGTCATAATAATGGGGTAGGGAGAATCTCAGTTCTATCACTTCTGAGTTTCTGAACAACTGGAGCTTCAGTAAAATTCTTCTCTCAGCCTGTGTGTGCAAACTCTACAGTATAGTATTCCTAGTTAAGGCAACTTAAAAAAAAAAGAGGTTTTTTTTTTCCTCACCTTCCACTTTAAACCGAAGACCAACCATGACAGGGGAATGGGACTACAGAAAAGACCTGTCTTACAGCTCTTTTTCTCCCTCTTCACAGAATGAAGAAAGAGGACCTCATTTTTTATTTAAACACAATAGAGTTTTATGTAAATCCATACATATATGCATGTGCATGCACAAAAATGCACTTCAATTTTGCTATTTGTCATTAATACATATATGTATTACAAAAAATGCCTGCAAATGAGAAATAAAGTCTTTTAATAAAGCTCAGTAGTCAATAGGAACAAAGAAATACATGCAAGTTTTCAGAGCTGACTGCCAGAGCAGATTTTACAGGGTTTTGTCTCAAGTGAATTAAAAAAAAGACTCCTCAATAAAATGAAATTCAAATTCAAAACTGAACTCCTCAGAGACTGCAGAATAAACTACATAAAACATGAACTAGAATCTCCACTCATTTCTTACTTTTCCAAGTGTCAGGAATCTTCATTACAGCTGCAAATACTGATTATGCCTGTCAAGGGGTTTTGATGGCAATGCTTTCTGCCTGTTCAGATTGTCTTGTTCTGTGAGCAGATAGCTCTTGATTGATTTCAGAACTAAAATCAATAGAGAATATTGTGATTTAGTGGAGAAATAAATAACTGTGCTCTTCACTACACAAAGTTAAAATAAAATATAATTTTAAAAAACTCTCTAAACTGAAGTACAACTGAATTTCTGGAACTTATATTTTTATTTTTATGTAATTCTGCTACGTTAACTAACCTTTTATACGCGGTTTGTACTGAATCTAACAGTTTGGATGCAAAGCACCTACTGATACACAGTCCAATCTTGTTTGTTGGAATGAAAAAAAAAAAAGTCCAGGCAATCTGTTTTGGTTCCTTGTCTTTAAAGGGACTTCCTAGCCAGAATAAGTTTACCAGACATTCATTAACTCACAGTAAAGAAAGGATGAGCGCAGGCAAGGAAAAATGTTTTCAGTTCCTACATTTAGGAACTAACATGATAGTTTTTCTTTAAAAAAAATGCATTGATATTGTCTTCTACTAAATTACAAGTACACAATCAGAAGAGAGGTTAAAAAAGGACATTGATAAAAGAGGAATTTCCAAAATATATGTGCATGTCCACCTAAACTATCACACCCAAACATTAGACAGGTAGTTGGCATTAATTTTTGGTGAATTTCATACTCAGGTGAGGTTGTTTTCATTTTCTGTGAAAAGTGTTAAGTGATAGCAATCACAGCAAGATCCTCAGTGAACACTAAACAGTGATAATTTAAAATGTGCTGGCAAGTCAGTATAAAATCCCCATTCTCCCCACTCCATCTACTGTCATGTTTGCACTACTCCACTTAAAAGTTAACTCCTCTTACTTAGCACAGCCACAATATAAACTCTCCTCTTTACTACAGGTATTTTGGAAGATATGTCTTCAGACTAGAAATGAAAAAAAATCTGGACTGAAATAAGTTTTTCCATCGATTCAATGGAGAGAGGATTTAATCTCAAATCTCTAAACATATCTGAAGTATTTAGAATGAAACTGGAACTTCTTCACATTCCTGTATCGCTAAAGCTATAGAGCAGCCACTTCCACAAGTTCGAAGACACCATTTGTATTGCTATAGATGCACAGTATAACCATTCAAGTTTGCTTCAAAAACTCCAACTAGGTGAGTAAAGTTTTGACTCTTAGGCCCTTAAAAGATAAAACAATCTGAAACACTGAAACTTTTGTATTTGTTTGTTTTCAAAAGTCATGCCAGTATGCATTTTAGACACTCTTTCTAATTACTTAACACTTTATTTTTATAGTCATACAGTTCAAGTCAGACATAAAACCTGTGCTTTGGAACTTTTGCTCCCATCAGTCTCCTCTAAGAAAGTAAGTAACAACCCCCGCCCCGAAGAATAACATGATACTACTGCAACTATTCCAACCTAGGGGACTTGCTAGGGAACTCTGTGCCCTCAAGACAAGACTTAGTGGTCTTACAGGAAGTAAATTCGAATTCATACAGCATGTACTCTCAAGAAGATACAAGGTACCAGAAAGGGCAGCTTCCTTAATGAAACAGGAGAGGGCAACCCTCAGCTCTACTCCCAACTGACATCTGCCCAGCACAGCCACTAGTATAGACTCGTTCCCAACGGGAAGGAGCCTATGCCAGCTGCCAGGGAGTTGTCAAATGGTACAGTGAATCCTCCTTCTCCTGGGAAAAATGGAGGATCAGGACTGTAGACACGCTTTAAAGCACATCTGCTTGTCAGTTTAGAAACAGCCATTGTGCGTAATTCATATGGCATATATTGCTGAACTGAGGCAGTCCAAGCAAGCAATTGCCTTGTCTTATGAGCCAGCAAGCATTCAGGTTCTTTACCACAGGACGTCTGATGTTCCCAGAATGGCTAGACAACACTAGATTTACTCATAAGAGTGGACAAATACAGCTTGCTACCAAGTATGAGGCTGAGAAGCTACACAAACACAGTAACATCATGAAGTACAGAAGGTGCTCTACTCCAGGTAACCCCAATGAAGCAGGCAGCCCTGTGCCGTCTCCCAGCATGTCAGAGCAGGCAAGGAACTTGCTTTCACATCTTGTATCTACAACCTTCTGAGAGTAATCTAAGAAATATGCCTGCCTAGGTGTAATAGTTCAGCACTACGTACAAGCTATGGGACAGATTACCAAAAGTAGAGATATATCATAAAATAAGGCAATAATAGGACAGGGAACACAAAGCTGAGACTTGCAAGTTCCAATTTACTCCAATGTGAGTGACCTCTGTTCAGTGATTTTACAGCTTTGAAGCTCCCTCTATTATATATGTATGTAAATTATGCTGCCATCTTTATACAAGCACTGAGAGCCCAAGTTACTATTTGAAAGCATTCTGAAATAGGTAGATGAAAGGTGCAACAAAGGTACAGAAATATGTATTTTACTGATTTAGCATTTCTTCATTTATTCAAGAGAAAGGTCAAGATTCCCGGTACAGAATGTTTAAATAACTACTCGAATGTTATGACACATACAAAAAACTGACAGATCATAAGATGAGAGTCAAGAATGATGACTATGGAAAGTGTTACATAACTAGAAATAGGTATTTAGGAACCTTCTCTCAATTCACACATCAGGGCAACTATGGAGAAAATATCCAGTATGGCATCCTTCAAACAAATACTTTACTTCCTGTCCAGGACTTCAGGGAAGCAACTGCAAGATTATCAAAGCACAGCACTCTTCAAAGCTTGAAAAACTAAACAAAGAAACAAAACAAACAAACAAAAATCCACCATACCTGGGAGTTTTTCTTGAACAATGAACACAAAATACTAAATAGGTGGATTACGTAGACATGTGCAAAGAGTGGAACCCATCCTTAATTCTACACATGAGATCAGAATCTGTGGTGTTGTTTACAGAAGTGTGAGACAGCAAGTACTCTGTGTACTCAGCAATGCATTGTGTATTTAAAGCAATTAGCATCCCATGCTAATTTGAGTAGCCTTTCTAATAAGAGCTAAAACCTGCTTTCAAAGTTTCAACCTGTTGAACATTGTCATGGTTTAACCCCAGCCAGCAACTAAGCACCACGCAGCCGCTCGCTCACTCCCCCCCCATCCAGTGGGATGGGGGAGAAAATCAGGAAAAGAAGTAAAACTCCTGGGTTGAGATAAGAACGATTTAATAGAACAGAAAAGAAGAGACTAATAATGATAATGATAACACTAATAAAATGACAACAGTAGTAATAAAAGGATTGAAATGTACAAATGATGCGCAGGGCAATTGCTCCCCACCCGCCGACTGACACCCAGCCAGTCCCCCAGCGGCGAATCCCTGCCCCCCGCCCCTTCCCAGTATCTAAACTAGATGGGACGTCCCATGGTATGGAATACACTGTTGGCCAGTATGGGTCAGGTGCCCTGGCTGGGCATGAGAAGCTGAAAAATCCTTGACTTTAGTCTAAACACTACTTAGCAACAACTGAAAACATCAGTGTTATCAACATTCTTCACATACTGAACTCAAAACATAGCACTGTACCAGCTACTAGGAAGACAGCTAACTACATCCCAGCTGAAACCAGGACAAACATAAGCAAATCCATGTATTTTAGACAATGGGCTAATCTTTGACACTCGATGTATTCTATGATTAACTTCATCAAGAGATTTCATGCTCATAACAGTCCTTTAAAATGCTTATGTAATATTATTACAAGCAGGGAACAAAACCAGAGGAGTTGTGCTAATGTTTACAGGTTATCATCAATAGAGCCGGGAACAAAGCCCTTCGGCTCGATTCCAGCCTAGTTCCTTTTCAAGTTGTTTTTTCTTTCTGTTGTTCTTTTAACAAGATCTTGTTTAATCACTAGAGAAGATTACCTATTGCGTAATACCTGCCTACTGTGCTCCCCCAAAACAAGGACACAAGGACTTTAAAGACAACAAAGCATACATTTCACTTACGTGGTTAAGAGTGTCAAGCACATCTAACAGAATCACACCAATTACTGGGTTGGCAGAGATCAAGAAGAGAAAAAAGTAATTCTCCAGTAAAGCAGAGTGTTAGAAGAAAGACAGCAAACAAACAAGGACTGAGACAGGCTAGAAGTGTTCCCCTTAACAAAAGAAAAGAAAGATGCCTCCAGAAAGGCTGCCTGTGGAATCTGCTGAAGAGAGCGACTTCAGTATTTCCCTCTTGGAAACAAGTGTTACACTCTAGGGCACAGGAGACCTGGAAATGTAGGCAGTTCTCAAAAGAGTTGATAAAAAGAGCAGACTGAACTCGCTCATTCCTTAAACAACTCCTAATTCTGCAAAGTCAAGCCTAACTTGCCAACAATGCTGCTTGAAGACACACACTTCCTAGGCGTAAGTAAAAAAGGCCACACGCACAGATTGCTCAGGCCGTGTTACCTGCCGATTTCTGCAAATCGCAACAAGCATTACCTTCCAGAGCTCAAGTACTTGAAGCTCTCAGATGACAGGAAGAGCACATACACAATTCAGGAAGGGAAGATGTCTTAAAGGGCATTCTTCCCTCTCAAAGATCATATTCAGGCTCTTCACTAAAACTTAGGTATCAGCTGTTTCATTCCTGATCTTAAGTTTCCTTTGCATGCCAGGAAGAAAATCTATGATCAGGCAAGACAGGGGGATTGGTCTTCAAACACAGCCCACACAAAAACATACCCACACAGACAGGCAACTCAGACACTACTTTGGAGAAAGCAAACATCAAATTTATATCAAAAAGTTCAAGTACCTTGAAGGTCCTTAGGAGAAACTTTGGGATTCCACAGGAATATGCCTTTCTGTATTTACCATAATCCACTCCTATGTCTGTGACACCAGGTTTGAAATGTCATTCTCCACTGGTGTACAGACAAGTGGGTCAAGATCAGCTGCCGTTATTTTACAGAACAAGGATCCCAAGCAAACAAAAGTGACCAGCAACGCAAGCGGTCCAGGACACACACAGCACTTTCCCCACTACCCATACTTTTAATTTTTTTCCACAACACAGTAAGATATGTACATGTTTAAGAAAGTCAAGAGCAATTGGGAATACATTCAAGCCCTTGAGAGGATATGCGAGACAATGGTCACCCACTGTACAAGGTCAGAGGCGATCTGCAGAGCTGCTCAGGACACTGAGTGCAGAAAAGCTGGGCCTTGCCCCAGTGAAGTGAGATTATGTATGGCCTGAGTGGTGGTGACCCAGGGCCTGAGTTTACTCAGGTGTAATACCCTCAAAGCCTCACAGCATCAGGAGAAGATGGGGATTCTTATGCCAGGTCAGGCAGTACAGTAGTAAAGGGAGCATCTGCTTCCTCCAACAACCAGCCAGGGGGCTTACACTGACTTCTGCGTAGCTCTCTTACCTGCAAGTTCTTCCAGCTTTGCTGACACTTCCCTTCCTCTCCTTTTCAAATAAATCAGTTCTTATTTTAACTTTTCCTTAAAAATGAATGATTTTTAGACTACTTGGGATATTTTAAGCCCTCCTACACCCTCAGAGACTATTAGCTCTCTGCCTCCCCATGTAAATAAAGCTTGGAGACAGAGAGCTCAAACGAGGATCGTGGCACACAGGATCACTAGTGGAGAGCTACACCTCATGACTCTCAGTCTTCCACCTTCACCATAAAGCCAAGGTCTCTCCATGTATTTTTCAACACACAACTTGCATCTACTAGTCAAGCTCTGTTTAGGTTACATTTTTGCTAAAGATCTCTATCATAAGACAGATAAGGACTTTCCACACTATTTAATGCTTTCAAAAATTAAAATGTTGTAAGGCAAATTAAGTACTTTATTGCTCACTTGTACGAGAGGAAGCATTTCATGATTCTGAAAAAAAAAACCAACCCCAAAACCCTTTCCCTTTATTTGCTCCAAAATCACTAGCCACTAACTACTACAGCTCCCGAAAACTACTGAGGAATTTGTTATCAGCCTCTACAGAAGAAGGGCACAAACAGCCCCAAAATCCAAGTCTTACCATCCTATACTGAAGCAGGAGAGCAACAGAACATAAGAAGCAGGGAGATGGACCAATAACCTGCTGCAGTAACTAATGAGACAACCAGCTACAGATACTCCAAAACAGATAACACCATTTCTGTGGCAGGCTTCCCTTATTTTCAATTTATGCTCCAACGCTTTTGTGACCCGAGTCCCATAGAGCCCGAGAAGCGTGTACAAACTCATACCACACCAAAACCATGTGTTTTGCATTAATGGACAAGAGTATGAGCAACTACATATGACAAAGAGCTGTGTTTACTGTTCCTTTCACCTAAGGCTACTCCTCTTTCCAGCTGCAAACAGGTATCAAAAAAAGCAATTTTGGGAGGAATACTAATGAAGTGTTTGTCATTTCATTTCAGATGAATGAAAATCATGATTGAATGAATACTACCCGTGAGCTCTGCCCATTTTGGGACTACTTAATTACACAGAGTGCTACTTAATTATGCACTGAGGAGGATTCCCGTAACAAGTCAGCCGATACATACAAAGCAAAGAAACCCATCATGATGCCTGCTTCACCCCAACTGTCATTCCCTTCTTTAACAGACCTGCTGAGAGCGTGTCAAGCACCAGGTGGACCTTGTTTCTATCCAAGCTTCTCCTCCCGTTCTCCAAGCACTCTGCCATAACTACCTCTTCTCATTGGTAAAGAGATACAGCAACCAGCACTTTTTTATTATCTCATTGGTATCACAGTCCAAGTCAATAACTAAGAGGCCCAAAGAAGCAGGCCGGCAATCTGCTTGTGTAAACAAAAGCCTACAGCTTCTCCAAAAGCTTACTCTGTACTTGTTAGAGAAAACCCCTTCTAATGTGTTCACAATTTTTAGTTTGAAAATGCAACATGGTACTTTCACACAGCACAAAGCCTTGCTAACAGTGACCAGCAGCTCTAAGTTTTTAACAACTGCCCAAGAAACTGCATCCTCAGACTAAACAACATACGTATGGTAAACCTTCACTTTGTTTCCTGCATAATCCTACTTCACCCAGCAAGAAGACGAACAGTCCAGCAGTAGGCCCTTGGAAGTAGCATGTGAAACAATCATCGTGCTCATGCTATCAAAAGGCACACAGAAATGGACCAGTTCCCTGACTCTCCTTCTCTTTTGTAAACAAATGCATATAGATTGTTTTTCAAGTCTATGCAAGAAAAAGATGTTCCTATACATTTCCAAACTGCACATAAAAGTGCTCTATGGGCTAAACATTTCTTATACTGTAAGTTAACCAACAGGAAGAGCTGTACACTTCAGATGATGAAGCTTCAGAGGGGAAGTCAGCTAATGAAAACACCTAGCATCAAGAAATCCATTAAAATATCTAACTCCACATGCCTTACCTAGTAAGACTACAGAGAAAACAGAGCTGGAAGCACAGAACCCGAAAGAAGCCTTCTCAGGCAAACCAGGGAACTTCCTGTTATGACAGGCAGGCTAGCTGTAGGATCTCTCGATCTGAAGCTCTCCAGATTCACTCTGAATTACTGCCATTTGAAAGGTGCTTTGGAACTTTGCTTTTCCGCAATTAGCAGTTTCTTATATGCAGTCTACAGCATGCCTGCAGACGGTTGGTATCCACTGGTTCTTGTGCTAACACTGTCTATTAAATTAAATGGTTGTTTTGTCTTCCTTATTTTTCACTTTCCAACAGCCTCCTGGAATACAATTGTGTGTAATGCAGTGGTTCAATGAATGCTCCAAACACCATGAGCAAACATGACAAGCAAAAAGAGAAGTCCCAGATTGCCACTTTCAAGAGACTCTTTTCCACCCCCTTACTGGTCTTCTCCTTGTGCCCATGTAGCTGTCTTCTGCAGATGTCCACTCAGCAAAGAGAATCTGTGAACCAACCAGCTCAAAACCAACCCAACAAAACAAGGCTTATTGTTTGGTCACTTCAGTTCCCCGTTTCAGCTTCCCACACAACTGCCTCTGCTTTCCAGTGTTGAAGAGGCATGAGAGGAAAAGGGGAGAATGTTCCCATATTTGCAGAGGTGGCTTACAGTCTTCATATGAATACAGCCTCAAAATCCATTTTGTTAGCCTACCTAGGCAAGGTCTTCTATGTCCTCCTTGAAAACAGACTGCCCAAGAACTACCTCATTTGTTCCTAGAAGTGACAGAGAGAATCCAAATCCATTTTTCTGAAATGTGGATCAGAATTTTTATACATCAATAAATATATTATTACACTATAGGACTACATTTGTTGCCACTCTTGCCCCCAAATCACACCAGTTCTGTGACTTATCCTTGATCATATGCAGTCTTTTTTCTCTTCCAGAGGTCTCCTCATGTTAATTCCCAAGCCTATACTGTTGTTATTCATTCCTATTGCATGACTTTACAATGCACCCCATTTCTACCATTTCAGCATTCCTTATCATCCAGCTCTTGCATGACGTTCCAGTCTTCCTTTGTAACACTGATTCCTCAAGTTTGCTCATCAGAGTTAGACTTTAGTGTGTAAATGCCAGCTCCACTTATGCGGGCCCAAATTCAGTGCAAGCACTTTTCAGGCCAGTTGTTCCTCTTCTGACACAAATCTGTTGCTTCTTCCTCTCCTTCATACTGTTTCTTACCCAAGTACCAGCTCTTGTACTAATTCTCCAGTATTTCCACCTTAAAAAAAACAAAAACCCAAACTTTTTTTTTTTTTTTAGTGCTGTATGATCCATTATCAAGTTCCAGGCAGATTCAAGCTACTCTGTTTCTTTTACAGAGAAAGTAAATCAATCATTTATTCTTACAAAAGATGCAGGTCAGTCAGGCATGATCTATCCTTAGTGAATGCCCACAGGACTCAGTCTACTTAGTTTCATGTTGTTAATTAATTCTTTCCTTCACAAATTCTCTAGAGCCTCGCACACTACTGATGTCAAACTCATTAGGCTATAGCTGTCCAGCTCCCTGTCTCCAGTTCTTTTAGGAAATGATTTTTATAGTTCAGTAACAAATCTGCTAAGTCAGAAGTAGGATATATTTAAAATTAGATTTCTGGTTAGATTTCCCATAGGAAGTCTGGCTGGTTTTGGTTCTACCAATTGTCATTACATTCCTGCAGTTCTTCTCCTTGTCACACAGCTACCCCCTCCCCTTCCCCAACCACCTTCCTCTCCAACTTCTCCAGTTCATTTCTTGAGGTACTTAAAGACTTTGGTTCAGAGGTATTCCAACCCAATTTTTGACAATATCTGAAAACATATGTCTACATTTTACTGGCAGCAAGATAAAATTCACTGCTACTAATTTATATTTTGGTGTTGTTGTGGGGTTTTTTTTTTGTGTAGCTTTGCATCAACACTGCATAATGTTACAAGAAAAGAAATACAGACCCCAAGAGAAGAACAGAAGCTACAAAAGCCACCTCTGCTTTTGTCTCCAACCTGTCTTGTCCAAGAAGCCAACAACAAGGTGAGGGCAAAAATGCACTCTTCCTCCTACAGACACCCAAATAACACTCATCTCGTAACGGTCTTTGACAAGAAAGTGACAGATAAATACTGCAAACCTTGCAAGCTAGACTATCTAATTACTTCACCGGAACTGATCCTGCAAACATTCACATGTGAACAGCCCCTAGACAGCCTGAGGAGAAAGGATGCATTACAAAACCATGCAGGTCTTTCAGAAAAAGTGATGGAAGAACACCTACAATGAGTTCTTGCACTTGTGCTTCAGCCTCTGTTGGTAGGAGGTTGTTTTACATGTTACAATGCTTGTTAATGTTTCAGGAAATAAAACAAAGATTAATTTAACTCTCTGCTACCTTGTATGAAATGCATTCATGTCAGACCAATTCTTGTGTAACAACCACCATCACATTCATTACTGTTTTGGTAATTTTTGTAAAGACTGAGACCGCTCTGTGGAAAGACTCACTGCAAATTCAACATTGTATCTATCCGCTCTTGTCACAGCAAAGCGACTGTGTGTGCAGCCCGGCTGGGCAACAACATCTCCTGTCTCAAGGGTTAAAAAAAAACATAAAATAAAATTAGAGCGTAAAACACCTATGAAATACAGAACATAAAATTCTTCTGCCTGAGAGACCACACGAAGCAGTCAAGCATTTATGAAAGAAGGGAAGAGACACACAGAGAAAACTTAAACCAAGGGTGGACTTATGCCCTGGGGCCATCAGGCTGTTTGTGTACAAGTTGTACCCGCGAGAGTTCAAGGCGCCGCTGCTCGGGAAGAACAGAAGGTAGGTAAAGAGATAATTTTTTCTCTCACTTCCCTGTCTGAACGCACTAAACACGCACGACTCACATCAGATAACGGGTGCCACGATTTGAGCCGTCTCCCAGCATCTACAGGAGAACGGGGGGACGGGAGGCGGGGAGCTCACCCCGCCGGCCCTCGCTCCGCCTCGCCCCCCGGCGGGAGCGCCGAAGCAGGACAGGTAGCAGTCACGTACGCAACTCGGTAAAACATTAACCGCCCGGAGCAGGCTGAGTCACGGCCCCGCCAGGCCGCCCCCGTCCCGCCCCGAGCTGAGGGAACCCCTGGCCCGGCCCAGCCTAGCCCCCTCTCCGGGGGAAGCCGGGGCTAACTGGGGCCCTAACGCACTTTGCTAGTTTCAAACCGCTCCCTAACCCACCCCCTGGAGCAAAGCCTCCTCCCCCCCATCAGGCGCGACCCCTCCCGCAGGGGCTCAAGCCTTCCCCGCAGGACCGCAGCCGGGCCGCCCCGCCCCAGGCTGGGGGAAGCAGTGGCAGGCGCTGCTCAGCGCGGGGAAAGTGACCCGGGGCAGGGCAGGGAGCGGAAGGGAAAGGCGGGAGACGACGGGCACCCGCGCCCCCTCACCTGGCAGCCTTTCTTGTGGTGGAAGCCCACCACCACGATGTGCAGCACTGGGCCCCGCGGGGCGGGGGCCAGCGGCGCGCCCCGCTTCTCCATGGAGCCCCGGTGATGGCCGCTGGGGAGGATGCCGCCGGGCCCCGGCTCTCGCCCCGCCTCCCGCCGCCGAGGGTCTGATAGGGAGGCAGCCCCGACCGCCTGCGCTTCCGCCAGCGCCCGGCCAGGGGTGGGCAGGGCGCTGCCGGCAGCACCTCCCTCTTCCCGCTCCTCCCTCCCCCCCCAGCCGCCGGCGGGGTGGGGTTTCGCTTCGGCCCATCCTCTCAGGAGGTGCCCTCGGCCGTGGGCCGTGGAGCGCGGGCAGGAGCCCGCGCCGCTCTCCTCCTGCTCCGCAGGGACCTCTGCAGGAAAGCTCGCTTCGTGGAAAGGACTGCCAGGGAAAGTGGCTTCGTTTTATCCCGCGGCCAGGAAAACATATCGCGGCCCGGCAGTGGAGTCGCCGGCCTCGGCTGAGGCCTTCCCGCCTAGTCCTGGCGGGCCGCGGCGGAGCTTCGAGCAGGGGCGATGATGGTGCCTCCTTCTTCTGATCGTTTCTGAGAAAATCTCCTCTCAAAGCCCCCCC
>NW_010972670.1:365582-368772 GCF_000737465.1 Haliaeetus leucocephalus
CCCCCCGAAGCACAGAAAACAGCACATCCTCGGGCTGCGTCCTTCCAGCGTGAAGTCGTGCAGATTAATGGCAGCGCAAAATGAAGTCTGGGATGGTTTCAGTCCAGGTTTGTCAGGTTGGTTGCTGGAGCTTAGAGATGAGAAAAGTTAAGGCTTCTTCCGTTAGCACTGTTCTGTTGATGAACATACATTATGATACCCTAGAAAAGACAGTTCAAAGACTTGCCCAAGAGCACAGGCAAATTTACTGTGAGAGAAAAAAATAAATCTTACTGCAATCAGACTGTGCTCTCTCTTTAACCTTTGCTGTGATTCAGTTCTGGTTATTTAAATCAACACCACTTGGTAGAGTCTGTACTCTTAATAATTAAGATGCTCTGTGGAAATCAGAGGAAGAGATTCTTTTTGAAAGAATTGTAAAAGAATAGAGCTGAAAGAAAATCTCATCCCTAACACAGTACCCAGAGGCTCAAATTATAACAATAAAGCATGTAATTATGTATTGTTCCTCAGCTCCAGCAGAAGTGCCATTATAGAAAAAATACACTCTTAAGGAACACAGGATAAGCTACGAGGAACAATCCAGCTCTGGCAAGTGAATGATTCCTTATTAGTTTTAGTCTGTAACTTACTGTTTAGTATCATTTCAAAAAAGAAAAAGGTATGAAATATTGGCCATTATCTCCTGCAGTAATGAGGTATCGCCCAAAAGATGCATGGGAGCGTTCATAGCTCGTACTCAGTTCACAGAGGAAAATGCAGTCTGGCATCACTTGCTGCTATGGATTTTGCATTATAGAGGCATCTCAGTGACACTGCTGGATAATTGTGGCATATTGCTTCTCTGAATATATTATCAGATTTTTTTTTTCAGCTTGAAATTTTCTTTCCCGCTAAGGCAATACAAATGTTGGACTGACAACATCAGCCTGTTCTAGGAAAACTAACATATCTCTGTGGGTTTTTTTTTTTCCATAGCTCACACTGCGTGTATTTATGAGAAAGGAAGGTGAGAGCTGCTACGCAACGGAAGCTCTTGGACAAGGCTCAGTCAGAACCTTTCCTAAAGGAGTTTTCTTTCCCAGTGCATAGCTAACAAATGGCAATGAAAACTCAGCCCTACAGTTCTTCTGTTACTCAGAGGTAATATTTTACTTAAGAACCACCAGCTATTCTATCATTACCATAGTAATTGTAATTTGTTAGTCATTCTGCATTTCATAGCAGTAACAAGGAGTTCTCAACTTGGTTTACGTGCAGTGTGACTTCTTGAGATGGATAAGCTTTACCTGAGCAGTATGGTATTTTAACTCTGGAAGTAACATCACAGGTGAGCAGTTCCTGTGGTAGCTAGTAGCTCCTCTCTGTTTAAGTATAGCTCAGCTTCCTAAAGAACATAATTGTGAGTTTGTGGAGGCAAGCATGTAAATAAAAAAATAATCATGCTGGGATTTTTGTTGAAGAAAAGCATAAATGAACTCCTGGCATGGATCCGAGGTTTGTGACTAATTTCTTCAGGATGGCAATCTCACTTTGTGTTTGGAGTAGATTTTTTCTGAAGTGCTTGTCGTAGATTTTAGAAAAACTGAATTGTATGTAGTAAGGATCATAACAATGGTTGAGATTATGATCTCTCACTTGGAAACTTCTGTAAAATAAATAGGTAAGAGAAAAGACTACAAAAGAATTGAGTGGACATAAATTTAATACATGTCTCACTATTACAAATTGGAGAACATTTTACAAAGATAAAAATCTTAGATATGAATATAAAAATATAGAAAAAAGCCATTAGTTAAGTAAACAAACAAAAGTAGCAGGAAGAAGAAAGTGATTATTTTACGTGAAATATGGAAAACAGCAGTAAGGCTGAGACGGGAAACCAAAGGAACCTTAGTAGATATAGTAGATATATGAATGTAGATAGGAATTGTTTAATAATTATTTAGCTTATAATGAAGTTAAAGAAGTTTCAATAGAGGTAGACATGGCCCAAGGGGATGAGAAGCGGATGTTTAATGTTTGCATTGTTGAGGCTGGCTGGGGCAGGAGATAGTCCCTGATAAGAAGCAGCAGTGACTCCAAGAACCAGCCAAGACCGACCTTGTGATTTGGACAAATGCCAAGGGACAACTGAGTCTGCGCAGGGACAGAAGGTTAAGAGTTCACCGTGAAGAAGACATACAGCCTTCATCTTCACGACCACCACACGACCACCGTAAGGAGGCACTGCGCAAGCGCAGTTGAGAGGAGACTATGGAAATGACTTCCTGGAGCTAATTTTAATATGAAGCGGGGATAGGTAATGCCTATGTATAAGCGTATTGCGAAACTCTATACATATGTAACACTTGACTGTATAAATTTAAAGCAAACTACCAAGTCGGGTGCGCACGACTTTGGTGGGACTACCCCCCGTGCTGCCCAGCGCTGAATGAACATACCTACTTTACAATCTCACTGATTGTGGAGTCTGTTTTCCGCACATCAGGCAGGAGGAGAAAACACTGCTGTGGGAAGGGCCATCCACATTCATTACAGTGAATGAAGGTGCACGAGAATTTCATTAATGCGATGATTGGCATCATCTGATCGTCCTAATTGACTACATCCATCTTCCACATACGGAAAACTACTTGGTTGAAGTTATTCTGGGGCAACCGGGGGCCGCCCTTTACTTCTGCGGGAGGCGGTAGCGATCGGTCAGGTCTGGGTCCAACATGGCGGCTAACGCGACCATCAGCCCGCCTCACCTCCTATTGCTGGGGGAGCGCTGCCGCTTGGCGGGAAGCTGGAGTGGGGTGGGCGGGGTTGGAAGACGCCCGGCGGTTCCCGTCAGGCGAGGGTTTCCTCGGCCAGCCCGGGGGTGCAGTGCTGTGTGGAGGCGGCGTGAGGCGAGGGAGGGCGGTGGCGGCTGGATGGGGGCGGGGGAAGGCCGGCGTGGAGAGGCCGGGCCGCGCTCCCGCTTCGGCTCGGCGGCGGGAGGCGAAGCCCTTCGCCTTCGCAGGCGGGGTGAAGTGCGCGGGTCTGGCCGCAGCGTCCGGCGTTCTTGGCCGGTGAGGGAAAAATTCTCGCCGGCCCGGGGCTGAGGGGCCGGGGGTGTGGGCGGCGCGGGGCGGCCCTCCCGGCTCGCCAGTCGGGCGTCGGCGGGAGGCCGGGGGGCCTCCCGCCGCTCGGGAGCCGCGGCCGG